>NC_142477.1:53171693-53323208 GCF_049115385.1 Moschus berezovskii | reverse complement strand
CATATTCAGTCCAATCACAGGTTTATAATTATAGTGTGATTGATCATTGCAGATTTTTCTGTCTATGATGGTGACATTGACTTCTCTCAAAATATCAGACTTAGGGGAATTATTATGAAACTGTCCCCATCCTGCAACTCGACATGCAGTTCCTGGTTTCACATCATTGCCCTCTTTTGGAAGCTGAAGGATAGCCACGTTTTTATTAAGTGTTGCTTTTTTGTTCA
The DNA here is from genome assembly GCF_049115385.1 of Moschus berezovskii. Lineage (NCBI taxonomy): Eukaryota > Metazoa > Chordata > Mammalia > Artiodactyla > Moschidae > Moschus > Moschus berezovskii. Next base: position 53,322,981 of record NC_142477.1, on the reverse strand, counting down.
GCTGTTGGAAGGCAAGCAAAAAAAGTTAACAGAACAAGATAATAAAAATGTCACTTTTAAAATTTAAGTTCTAGCCCAACCGCTTGGGATCCCCTTATACAGTTATCAGGCCACTGAGAAAGATTTCCACATCAGAAGCCAGACTGAAGGAGCTTCTGTGACTTTTGAATCAATCAAAAGTATAATCAAAGTTTGTACCTTTAGAAGTTTAAGATCGCCTTCATGTGTGTCCTTGTCATAGCACGGATAGGGAAACTCTTTCTTAATAAACCTGATCTGTTTTTCAGGCTCTTTCTTGGTTATTGAGTGAGCCCCAAGAATGATCTGGGTTTTCTGGTTCCTGAAAACAGACACAACACTGTTAATTTGGTTTACTCTTTAAATCAGGAGCTAAGCATATTATGGGCTGATCAGTTTCACTGTCCCATCTATAAATGTGCTTGCTGTGGAAATGCCTGTTTGTGACTCAGAAAAAAATGTATACTTTAAAGAATAAAAGTGAATTGTTTATGAGTTTATCATTATCATCATGCTGACCTGAAGCTTATTTATAACAAGCTAAACTAAGTTCATTGAAAATCAGATAAGAGAATTCCATGGGGGACTTCCTCGATGGTCCCCTGGTTGGAGTCCGCCTGCTAGTGCAGTGGACGCGAATTGCATCCCTGGTCTGGGAGGATTCCGTGTGCCGCGGCCACGGGGCAAGGAGGCCAGTGCACCATGGCTACGGAAGTCCTTGGGCCCTAGAGCCTGTGCTCCACGACAGAAGAAACCATTGCAGGGAGAAGCCCACACACGGCAACTGGAGAGTAGTCCTGCTTGCTGCAACTAGAGAAACCTGCTCGCAGCAACGGAGACCCAGCACAGCCAAAAATTAAAATAAATATGTAATAAATATTAAAAAAGAATTCCATGGTCGCTAAGCCAAGTCTTGGGATCTTTGGTGGAGTTATACTGCTGTCCCCCAGCCTTCCTTTAGTTGTAATAGAGAATCTGGCTGCAAAAAACTGGAAAGCAGAAGTCTCAGTGGTCTAGAAACAAAAGCAAAAGACACTTAATAGTTGTAGAACTAATGCACTGAAGAAATCATTGTAAGAGGACAACAAACTTATCTTAAATGGGCAAACTTTCAAAAATAGATTGCTTAATGGAAGACCACTGAGTGTGTGTTTTTGAGGGAAAGGTGGTCTAAAGGGGGACCCCTTTGGATCTTCCTTTTCTTACTCCATGCTGAAGATTCATTTTGGTTAATAAAATCAAGATACTCTCTGATATATTAATGATGAAGGCCTTTATCATTCATAACTTAGCATAAACTATACCAACAATATATTCACACTGCTGTTTTTCCATTACACAGCAGATATTAGTCAGTTCTAAGGTCACACTTAGACCTTAGAACAGCACTTTCAGTAGAATATACTTTGACAATGAAATGTTCTATAAGTCCACATTGTCCAATATGGAGCCCCATGTAGGCTACTGAGGACTTGAAATGTGGCCAGTGAGACTGAGAATCTACATTTGTCATTTGATGTAATTTTAATGAATGCAAATATGTATAACTATATATAACTCACATAACCAACTGATAGTGGCTATCATAATGGACAGCCGAAGTTTAGAGGCTTGATTTAGGGAGGGAAGAAAAGACCAGCCCTGAAAGTGGTTTGAAGGCTGTGCTTGACCGTGGTTATGAAATGGCTGAAGGTGTGAGAAGTTTTAAGAAAACAGGAAGGTTTTCAAAAGAAACCTTCTTCAATTTGACAGTGGTGCTCAGGTCCCTGAGGGGACACTGAAATTTTTCACCCTTCTGCACCATCATGAGGTCAAGACCAGAAGCCAAGGCTTGCAACCCTTGAGTGAGAGGAAATCTTCCAAAAGTGCTCTGGATGCTGCTTCCTCATTGGTCTGATTCTTTGGGGCTGAGTCTGAGCTCAACTCCCTTTTGGGGGTAAAGCAAGCTGCCAAAGATGTAAATGATGTGAAGATCCTGTGGCTTTAATGATATTTACTCTCTTTGTTAATATTCCCCCAAGTTAAACTATCTCCACAAAATTTTTTTTTTAAACCTAAGAACATACAGGTCACAGTGAGCTGCAGTCAATACCCAATCTTTGGCAATCAAAGCTCCGGCACAGATTCTTTCCCCCTGAAGTAGCACCATGTAGGGTCTTGAATGAGGAGTCACTTGATTTCCTCCAATAATTTTTTCACAGAGATCTATTCAAAAGACAAAGACAAGTCATATCAGTGACCACGCTAAAGAGCTCTACTTATAATCGTGTTTCTAAGGCTAGACATGCTTTTCCCACATAGAGAGGAGGAGGGATGAGAGCATACTCCACCCTTGCATGTCAATTTCAGATGCGGGCATGCATGCTAAGTCTCTTCAGTTGTGTTCAACTCTTCGCAACCCTATGGACTGTAGTCTGTCAGGCTCTCTTGTCCACAGGATTCTCCAGGCAAGAATACTAGAGTGGGTTGCCATGCTTTCCTCCAGGGGATCTTCTCGACCCAGGGATCGAACCTGTGTCACCTGCAGCTCCTGCATTGCAGGCGGATTCTTTACCATGGAGCCACCGGCAAAGTTCAAATCAGATACCTGAATGTAAATCCCATTCCTGTTGGAATCTGAGAGGTCTCGCTCTTTCACCCACAGAAGCCATACCACTGGCAGGTCCAGGGATTATCAGGCTGGAAATCTGTCACAACCACTGGCCTCAGGCCTCAGGACTTGCAAAGGGCAGACAACTATGCATGAGTTTATACCAGTAACTGGTGCTACAGGAACTGCTGGTGTCTGCCCATCCCTCCCCTTTTCTGGCTAAGTATTAATCTGGGGGAAGCAGAGTTGCTTTTACAAGCTTGAAAACCGCCGTTTTCACCCTGAGCTCTTGCATCACAGCTTACAAAGTGACATTAGCACCTTTTAGCCGTGACCCTACCCATGAATTTTTTGGTCATCATGAGTCTTTTGCTTATTGAAATTTGCACCCTTCTCATTCATAAATTGAGAGACTAATTTATGCACCTGAAACTCTTCTTCAATATCCAGACTGAACCACGTGATTTAATCTAAACCCTTTTCTAATAAAGAGAAGAGAGAAGATGCTATAAGGAGAGAATTCTGCCTTAGCCAAATTTCCTTGGTGATTGACCAAGAAGTGAAGTGAAGTGAAGTTGTTCAGTTGTGTCTGACTCTTTGCAATCCCATGGACTGTAGCCTACCAGGCTCCTCAGTCCATGGAATTTTCCAGGCAAGAATACTGGAGTGTGTTGCCATTTCCTTCTCCAGGGGATCTTCCTGACCCAGGGATCGAACCTGGATCTTCCGCTTTGCCGGCAGACGCTTTCCCATCTGAGCCACCAGGGAAGCCGATAGACCAAGAGTAGAGATTTATTATTAGAGAAGAGGGAGATGGTAGCCCCAAATCACTGCAGATGGTGATTTCAGCCATGACATTGAAAGACACTTACTCCTTAGAAGGAAAGTTGTGACCAACCTAGACAGCATATTAAAAAGCAGAGACATTACTTTGCCAACAAAGGTCCGTCTAGTCAAGGCTATGGTTTTTCCAGTGGTCATGTATGGATGTGAGAGTTGGACTATAAAGAAAGCTGAGTGCCGAAGAATTGATGCTTTTGAATTGTGGTGTTGGAGAAGACTCTTGAGAGTCCCTTGGACTGCAAGGAGATCCAACCAGTCCATCCTAAAGGAGATCAGTCCTGGGTGTTCATTGGAAGGACTGATGTTGAAGCTGAAACTCCAATATTTTGGCCACCTGATGTGAAGAGCTGACTCATTTGAAAAGACCCTGATGCTGGGAAAGATTGAGGGCAGGAGGAGAAGGGGATGACAGAGGATGAGATGGTTGGATGACATCACCGACTCAATGGACATGAGTTTGGGTGAAGTCTGGGAGTTGGTGATGGACAGGGAGGCCTGGCGTGTTGTAGTTCATGGGTTTGCAAAGAGTCAGACATGACTGAGTGACTGAACTGAACTGAACTGAGATGGAAGCACAAGGCAAACCATCCCTGTTGGTTGAGAGGATATTGTGCCCTCTTGATATAGTCTCAGCGCCAACATCCTACACCAGATGTTCTTGGATTCTTCTCAAGCATTGCTCCTGACCATTGACTGGGACTCATAGTTCTCTCAATAGGGCACAGTGCCTGTTAACTCATTGCCAACTCATTTTCAGATTAAAGCCAACCCATTGCCAGATTTACAATGAGACGTAAATGATGAGAGGGGCAGGGAAAATGGGTGTCCAGAAGGGGTCTCATTTCCAGAAGGGAGTTGGGAAGGGGAAATCCTAGTCTCTAGAAGTAAAAGGGTAAGGAACTTAGAGAAACAAATAAACTTCACCTACATCTCAATTTTCCTGATGGATATCATAAAGAGATGGATTCCAAAGATGCATCTTTGGACTGTCTGAGCTGTAGAAATTGTAAACTCAGTACAATCTTCGTTTTGCAGAGTCCTGTGATTGGTGAGCACAGAAAAAAGTCCCCATCTCCCACAAACTAGGATTTGGGAAGAGGAATTAGAACAGGTGAAAAGCTCTAAAAACTAGCAATTATTGGTTCCCACCTAGAATCAAAATAAATTAAAATCAAATAGGACCAGGGTTGAGATGTTAGTATTGTTTCAAAGCCTCCAGAGGATTCTAATGTGTAGAAAGATTGAGACAACCTGCCTAGAGGATAAATCTTGCTTTGCCGTGTCTGTTTCATTTGGGGACGCATACTACTCTATCTGACTGAAGGAAACAGAGTAATTTGCATTTGGTGTTTCCTTTGAAGAAAAGATATGATTGGATTTTTTTTTTTAATCTGCTTGGTCTCAGTGTTTCGTAGGATATGGGCTTCCCCAGTGGTTCAGTCCATCTGCCTGCATGCAGGAGATGTAGATTCGATCCCTGGATTGGGAAGATCCCCTGGAGAAGAAAATGGCATCCCACTCCAATATCCTTGCTTGGGAAATCCCATGACAGAGGAGCCTGGTGGGCAACAGTCCATGGGTTCACAAAAGAGTTAGACGTGCCTTAGTGACTAAACAATAATAACATGTTCTAACATAGTCATTGGAACATGCTTATATTTTGCTGCTGCTTAGTCACTCAGTTGTGTCCAGCTCTTTGCAACCCCATGGTCTGTAGCCTTTCAGGCTCCTCTGTCCATGGGGATTCTTCAGGCAAGAATATTGGTGTGGATTGTCATGCCCTCCTCCAAGGGATCTTCCCAACCAGGGATCAAATCCAGGTCTTCTGCACCGCAGGTGGATTCTTTAGCATCCTAGCCACAAGGGAAGCCCATGCTTATATTAATAGTATTCTGTCCATTCTTCTGTTTCTAATGTCCTGAAACCTTATTATTTCTAAAATTTCTCCCTACTTTTAGGTGCAAGATAAATCAGAGATCTTTCTTGGGAATTTTTGGTAAGATAGGTTGCATCAGCCCTTGTCCACCATTTCCACCTCCAAAAACTGCCAGACCATGGAGAAAACCCAAGCTCTACACTTGTTGGCACAGTTCAGCCTAGTCCTAGAGTTGTTATCAGTGCCTAGAAAGATTTTAAGGAATATCTTAAATGACTTTTACAGCATTTTAAGCTAATGCCCGTGCAGCTCACATAAAATCAGGCTAGTTGGTTACTACTTAGTGCATCAAAGAATACACTTAATACGAAACACTATAGTACTACCGAAGAGTTGATGCTCCCACTGTCCTAATGTATTCCCAAGGACATACTAGCCTAGAGAAATAATGATGAACATTTGAATCCCTTTGACCTGGGGGGTACATCTAGGTCAGGTTTTTTTAAAGACTGATGGATTATTGAAGTACAGTTGATTTTGTTGTTATAACTATCCATGCATTTTCTGCAGCAAGAAAGGCTGCGGTGTCACTATTCCTTTCTGAAAAGTGCTATTTGATTTCCTAATTTAAGACCCTTATGTCTGTTTGATTACTTGTTTTTACAGAGTCCTTTTGGGCAATTTTCAAGCCGCACATTGGCAGCATTGGTGGTTCCATTATCTTTTATAAAGGAATTATAAAGAAGAAAGAAGGATTTTTTCCTTCTAAAATAAAGATATATATAGAGGGAATCCCCGGGTGCCCCAGTGGTTAAGATTCTGTGCTCCCAATGCAGGGGCATGGGTTCAATACCTGTTCTGGGAGCTAAGATCCCATATGTCGCAACCAAGATCCAGTGCAACCAAGTAAATGAATGAATAAAAATTTTAAAAAAGATTTGTGTAGAATCCAAGGAAGAATGCTAAGACTCGCAGAAAAAGAATCTCCTCTTAGAACACTTAGTTAATATTGCCAAAACGTCTACTCCATTTTACTTAATTTATTATAGTGGAAATGACAGCGATCAGTCTTACCTTCAGGAATTAGGAGAAAAACGACAATCAAGAGAGTGGCTACCAGAAAGGTAGAGGAGTTCTTCATTGTGGCTGGTGTCCCCACATCAATCAACGTGAAATCTGTTTCAGTTCTTGACTAGCTCTTATTTATATACTGAGAGTACAAAGGATGTGGTTTCCTTTCTTTTCTTTCTTTCCAATTTCAAAGTTAGGCATTAGGGAAAGAAACCCCGCAAGTGAGAACGGTGAGTAACCGCTCCTCACCAGTGGGTGTGCCCCCCTTGGCGAGGACCTCTGCAGGGAGAGGGTTGTAAATCCATGGCAGGCGGGGACTATGGGGCCTTGTTGCCATCAGAAGATAGTATACAAGAAGGGACTTCAAATGTTTCAGCTGAGACTTTAAGCATTCTAGTTTTCATCATCAGCAACATTATCTTCTCTATCCATTACCTATCATAAATGAAAGCTCTTTATAGACTTTAATCAGAGATTTAAAATCGGTTGCCTAAAAATTGGTCACTAGCCAAATGTCTTTTTAGTTATTGTCTAGGATTTTACAAGAATGAATTGGCCAAGGACACATGGAAATGTCAGAGGAATCTCTTTTATTCATAAGCTCCTGCCTAGATTTTCCTTCTTCACTTCGTGGAGGTAATTTCTTGTGCCCCTATCTGGAATCTGGAAGGTGGGGACAGAGGCTGGGGGCGGTTAGGGAGCACTGGTTTTTTCCAGGCCGGCCTCTTATTGTGCTTCCCCTGATGGTTTGATTTTACAACTTTAGACATGTGAGCGTATCTGAATTTCTCCTCCCTCCCTCCTTCCCTTCCTTTCTCCCTCCTTCCTTTCTTTCCTCCCTTTCTTCTTTCTGGATTTAGCTAAGAAAGGAAAATGGGAGTCAGACATCGCTATTTTGTTCCAATATTGGAGAACAACTTAATTCAAAAAAGGATCATTCTCAGTCTCTGTAGGAACAGTATTTGGTATGCTTTCTATTAGAAATGTCATCAGCTCTTTTTCTGAGCTGAGGATGTGGTCTTTATTATACTACATAAATAGTAATATGTTCGATCAGGGTGTTTGCTGTTAACCAGCCATCCCCAGAGTTAACACCCTGAGGCTTTCAAATTCAGAGCTTGCTTTTTCAGAAATCACATGACCTTGGAAGGAAACCCCACTGAGACCCCTGTGTTTCCTTTTCTCAGCTATCACTGGTGCATCAAAGATGAATCATTTTCAGTAAAATAGTGGGATACCCTGCTTCTGGTTTTGATGAATAATTTTAATGCAGACTAAAAATGTCAAATTTTAATTGACTATAGCTACTGAAAATTTCCTAAAGGAAACATTGATAGTTCTGTTTCTTTTTATGTGAATATGCTTACCCTCCCTCGACACATGGTAATGTTTAAAAAGATATTTATTTAGTTTTTGAGTGTGCTAGGGCTTTCTTGCTGCGTGCGGGCTTTCCCTAGTTGCAGTGAGCAGGGGCTACTCTGTGGTGCAGGAGCTTCTCTTTGCAGTGGCTTCTCTTGCTAGAGCACAGGCCCTAGAGTGAAGGCTCAGCAGTTGTGGAACACAGGCTTAGTTGTCCTGTGGCATGTGGGATCTTCCCAGACCAGGGAGGAACCCATGCCCCTGCATTGGCAGGGGGGCTCTTAAGTACTGGACAACCATGGAAATACCTCATGATGATTTTTAACAGCTTTTGAGATATAATTTACATACTATCAAGTTCACTCACTTGAAGTGTATCATTCACTGGCTTTTAAGCTACTTTGAGTTGTGTAACCATCACCATAATCTGATTCTAGAACACTTATCATTCCCCAAGGAAGTCTCATAGCCATTAGCAGTCACTCTGCATTACTCTCCTTTCCCTGACTCCCCTCCCCTAGACAACCTCTAATCTAATTTCTGGCTTCTTAGACTTGCCTATTTTGGACATTTCATGTAAATGGAAACGCACAATATGTGGTCTTCTGTGATTGACTTCTTTCACTTAGCATGATGCTTTTTACTCCTTTTTATTGTCAAATAATATTCCATCGCATGGAAATATATTTTATTTGCCAATTCAGCAGCTGATGTACTTTTTGTTGTTTCTGCTTTTTACGTAATATGAATAATGCTGCTGTGAGCATTTATGTACAAGTCTGTGTGTGGACATATGTTTTCATTGTGGGGGTGGGGCATACACCTAAGAGTGGGATGACCATGTCATACTTTAGCTATGTTTAGCATCTTGAAGAACGTCTATTTTTTAAAGTGGCTGAATCATTTTATATTTCATTAACAATGTATGAAGATTCCAGGTTTCTAAACTATTGTCAGTACTTGCTATTAGTATTATTTTTTACAATTGCTATTCTAGTGAGTGTGAAGAAGTTTCTAATTGTGGTCTTGATTTGCATTTCTGTAATGACTAAGGACTAATGTTGAGTTTCTTTTCATGTGCCACCAGGGGAGTCCCATAAGTATAAATTAAAAAAATTGTAAATTAAGGCTACCTATTTATACTCTTGGGCTTCTCTGGTGGCTCAGAGGTTAACGCGTCTGCCTCCAATGCGGGAGACCCGGGTTCAATCCCTGGGTCGGGAAGATCCCCTGGAGAAGGAAACGGTAACCCACTCCAGTAGTCTTGCCTGGAGAATCCCATGGATGGAGAAGCCTGGTAGGCTACAGTCCACGGGGTAGCAAAGAGTCAGACACGACTGAGCGACAGAACAGAACAGATTTATACTCTTGGGAAAATGTTTAATTTATTCCAGTCATGAGTGAGCCTTTGCAATATTGTAAGCCAGTAGTTCTCAAAGTGTGGTTGGTGGACCCCTGGGTGTTCCTGAAAGCTTTTCAGGGGTCTGTGAGATTAAATTAATTTTCATAGCAATGCTAAGATGTTGCCTGTTTCTATACCTGTGTGTTAACATTTTCACTAATGTCACAAAGGCAATGATGGGGAAAACTGCTGGTGTCCTAGCACAAATCAAAGCAGTAGCACCAGACTGTACTAACAGTCACTATATTTTTCATTGTGAGACACTCTCAGAAGAGAAAACCAGTTTCAATGAAGAATGTCTTTGATGAGACAGCAGAAACAGCAAATTAAAAAAAAAATTGACACATCTTTACCCTGTAGTAAATGTCTTCTTAATATTCTCTGTGATGTGGGAAGTGTGCAATGTATGTATGAAGCATGCTGGTTGCACATTAAAGTACTATGGTTGCTTTGAGGAAAAGCATTGGTGTAATTGTTTGAGTTGCTAATTGATCTATCTCTTTAATGGAACAGTATTTTTATTTGAAAGAATGCTGATTCATTTTTGCTATGCAGCAGCGGCGACAGAGGATGAGATGGTTGGATGGCATCAGTGACTCAATGGACATGAGTGTGAGCAAACTCTGGGAGACGGTGAAGGACACAGAAGCCTGGCGTGCTGCTGTCCATGAGGTCACAAAGAGTCAGACATGACTGAATGACTAAACAACAACAAGAAGCTAACACAACATTGTAAATCAACTATACTGCAGTAAAATTAAGAAAAAAAGAATGCTGACAAAATATGATTATTCAGACTTTGATATTTAATGACAATTTCTCAAATATGAAAGAAGTGAACCTGTCACTTTAGAGAAAACAACTGACAATGTTTGTTGCTAACGATAAAATTAGAATTTTGGAAACACTTGTATCTGCTCTCACAAGCTTGACATCTTCCCAACACTTAAGGACTTTCCCAATCAGATGGTAGTGATATTAACAAATGTATTTTTAAAATATTGTGCAATGAATGTGTCAGAACTTGGAAAATCTACATAACTCAATGAATTGATATTTTCCAAAAGAGCAATGCATGCTATTACATGCATTTATATTTGAATTTGCTGTCCTCTTTCCATGGTCATAGAGAAGTGAATCAGCTGTTGGGGACAAGGCCTGGATTCATATTAATTAATGCATTACATAAATATTAATTGAACACCTCTGAGGTGCCAGACACAGTGCTAAATGCTGGAGATAAGACATATAGGTGAATAAACATTTAATCTTTGCCTTATGGAGCAAAGAGTCTACTAAGAAAGAAATTTATCAACATATGAAATGATTTTAAGTTGTTGTGTTTGTGATGGACAGGGAGGCCTGGCGTGCTGCGGTTCATGGGGTCACAAAGAGTCGGACACGACTGAGCGACTGAACTGAACTGAAAGGAACAGAACTGGGTTCTGAAGTGGAGAATACTAAGACAGGATCTGACTCTGAGAGGATGAACAGTCAACATTAAAGTCAACCTGAGAAAACCTAGTGGGGAGTAGGTGTGTGTGCAGGTGTGAGTGTGAGTGCCTGTGGGGGTAGGGACATATGTGAGAGTGTGTGTGAGGGCACAGACCCCGGTATGTGTGTGTGTATGTGTTTGTGACTGAGGAAAGAATATTGGCACAGCCGGAGTGAAGTGAGTACAGGGATGCCAGCTTGTGCAGGGCCTTGTACACTAGTAAGTTCATTGTTCTTAATGTTTGTGCAAAGGCCTCCATTAGAGGATATTTTATTTACAAATTTTTGGATCTGGGTGATTATCGGCCACTCTGCTCATGACAAATTGAGGTTTATTCCACCAATCAATGCTGCAGATGAGTTGCTTCTATAGCTGCGTTTCTGCTAAGGACAGTACAGTTCACTTTTGTACAAGTTGTCTCAGTGTCACCAGTGGGCAGGTTGCTTAAGACCAAGTGTCTTGTAGATAGAAAGCATTCAATATTTGGAATTTTCTCATTGGATACACAGAAATGTCTATTTCTTTTTTTATTTGGCTATGTCAAGTCTTAGTTGCAGCGTGTGGGATCTAGTTCCCTGACAAGGAATCAAACCTGGGCTCCCTGCGTTGGGAGCTTGAATTCTTTGCCACTGAGCCACTAGTGAAGTCCCTCTACAGATTTTCAGTTTATAGATGTGAAAATGGAGGCACAGACTAATACTCTGCTCAAGGTCTTCCACTGTCTAGTGATGGAGCTGGTGTCTGACCTGTAGACCAGTGATCTTTCCACCAGGTTGTGATGTCTGTGGCATTCTAGTCAGGAACCCAAAATTTGTATTGGTCTGTCTAAACGTAGGGCAGATCTCAGGAGGAAGGCTCTGAGAAATAATTGGGATGGCTTCTGGGAGTGTGAAATATTGTTTATCTTTCCCCCACCACGTCTCAGCACAGTAGATAGCCTTATTCTGTGTTCTTTAGAACCCAAAGCAGATGTCCTCATACTTATGGATTCTTGCTTCCTACTAGACTTCAAACATTTTGAAAGCAGTGGTCACGTCTTAATATTTATAAATCTGGATAGAATGCCTGGCACATGGTGGGCCCTCAGGAAGTGTTTGAGAAATTAAATTGTATAAGTCAGCCAGAATTATTACAGAATGAGAATTTATAAATTAGCTCTTTGGAGAAACAGTGCAACAAAAAGATGTGATTATAAATGGTAGGTAATAAAAAAGCCTTGCTTCTATCACCGGTCACATCCACAACTGGGTATTGGTTTTGCTTTTGCTCCATCCCTTTATTCCTTCTAGAGTAATTTCTCCACTGATCTCCAGTAGCATACTGGGCACCTACCGACCTGGGGAGTTCCTCATTCAGTATCCTGTCATTTTGCCCTTTGATACTGTTCATGGGGTTCTCAAGGCAAGTATACTGAGTGGTTTGCCATTCCCTTCTCCAGTGGACCACATTCGGCTGTGGTCCATGTGATCAGATCGACCAGCTTCCTGTGATTATGATTTCAGTGTGTCTGCCCTCTGATGCCCCCTCGCAATACCTACCGTCTTATTTGGGTTTCTCTTACCTTGGACGTGGGATATCTCTTCATAGCTGCTCCAAGAAAGCGTAGCCGCTGCACCTTACCTTGGACAAGGGGTATCTCCTCAAGGCCACCCCTCCTGACCTTAAAGAGCAATATTGCATAGGAACCTGGAATGTTAGGTCCATGAATCAAGGCAAATTGGAAGTGGTCAAACAGGAGATGGCAAGAGTGGACATAGACATTCTAGGAATCAGTGAATTTAAATGGATTGGAATGGGTGAATTTAACTCAGATGACCATTATATCTACTACTGTGGGCAGGAATCCCTTAGAAGAAATGGAGTAGCCATTATGGTCAACAAAAGAGTCTGAAATGCAGTACTTGGATGCAATCTTAAAAACAACAGAATGATTTCTGTTCGTTTCCAAGGCAAACCATTCAATATTACAGTAATCCAGGCCTATGCCCCAACCAGTAACGCTGAAGAAGTCGAAGTTGAATGGTTCTATGAAGACCTACAAGACCTTTTAGAACTAACACCCAAAAAAGATGTCCTTTTCATTATAGGGGACTGGAATGCCAGGAAACACTTGGAGTAACAGGCAAATTTGGCCTTGGAGCACGGAATGAAGCAGGGCAAAGGCTAATAGAGTTTTGCCAAGAGAACGAACTGGTCATAGTAAACACACTCTTCCAACAACACAAGAGAAGACTCTACACATGGACATCACCAGATGGTCAACACCGAAATCAGACTGATTATATTCTTTGCAGCCAAAGATGGAGAAGCTCTATACAGTTAGCAAAAACAAGACCGGGAGCTGACTGTGGCTCAGATCATGAACTCCTTATTGCCAAATTCAGACTTAAATTGAAGAAAGTAGGGAAAACCACTAGACCATTCAGATATGACCTCAATCAAATCCCTTATGATTATACAGTGGAAGTGAGAAATAGATTTAAGGGACTAGATCTGATAGATAGAGTGCCTGATGAACTCTGGACGGAGGTTTGTGACATTGTACAGGAGACAGGGACCAAGACCATCCCCATGGAAAAGAAATGCAAAAAAGCAAAATGGCTGTCTGAGGAGGCCTTACAAATAGCTGTGAAAAGAAGAGAAGCGAAAAGCAAAGGAGAAAAGGAAAGATATAAGCATCTGAATGCAGAGTTCCAAAGAATAGCAAGGAGAGATAAGAAAGCCTTCCTCAGTGATCAATGCAAAGAAATAGAGGAAAACAACAGAATAGGAAAAACAAGAGATCTCTTCAAGAAAATTAGAGATTCCAAGGGAACATTTCATGCAAAGATGGGCTCGATAAAGGACAGAAATGGTATGGACCTAACAGAAGCAGGAGATATTAAGAAGAGGTGGCAAGAATACACAGAAGAACTGTATAAAAAAGATCTTCACGACCAAGACAGTCACGATAACGTGATCACTGACCTAGAGCCAGACATCTTGGAATGTGAAGTCAAGTGGGCCTTAGAAAGCATCACTACGAACAAAGCGAGTGGAGGTGATGGAATTCCAGTTGAGCTATTTCAAATCTTGAAAGATGATACTGTGAAAGTGCTGCACTCAATATGCCAGCAAATTTGGAAAACTCAGCAGTGGCCACAGGACTGGAAGAGGTCAGTCTTCATTCCAATCCCAAAGAAAGGCAATGCCAAAGAATGCTCAAGCTACCGCACAATTGCACTCATCTCACACGCTAGTAAAGTCATGCTCAAAATTCTCCAAGCCAGGCTTCAGCAATATGTGAACCGTGAACTCCCAGATGTTCAAGCAGGTTTTAGAAAAGGCATAGACACCAGAGATCAAATTGCCAACATGCGTTGGATCATGGAGAAAGCAAGAGAGTTCCAGAAAAACATCTATTTCTGCTTCATTGACTATGCCAAAGCCTTTGACTGTGTGGATCACAATAAACTGTGGAAAATTCTGAAAGAGATGGGAATACCAGACCACCTGACCTGCCTCTTGAGAAACCTGTATGCAGGTCAGGAAGCAACAGTCAGAACTGTACATGGAACAACCGACTGGTTCCAAATAGGAAAAGGAGTGCGTCAAGGCTGTATATTGTCACCTTGCTTATTTAACTTCTATGCAGAGTACATCATGAGGAATGCTGGGCTGGAAGAAGCACAAGCTGGAATCAAGATTGCTGGGAGAAATATCAATAACCTCAGATATGCAGATGACACCACCTTTATGGCAGAAAGTGAAGAGGAACACAAAGGCCTCTTGATGAAAGTGAAAGAGGAGAGTGAAAAGGTTGGCTTGAAGCTCAACATTCAAAAAACAAAGATCATGGCATCTGGTCCCATCACTTCATGGGAAATAGATGGGGAAACAGTGGAAACAGTATCAGACTTTATTTTTGGGGGCTCCAAAATCACTGCAGATGCTGATTGCAGCCATGAAATTAAAAGACGCTTACTCCTTGGAAGGAAAGTTATGACCAACCTTGATAGTATATTAAAAAGCAGAGACATTACTTTGCCAACCAAGGTCCGTCTAGTCAAGGCTATGGTTTTTCCCGTGGTCATGTATGGATGTGAGAGTTGGACTGTGAAGAAAGCTGATCGCCGAAGAATCGATGCTTTTGAACTGTGGTGTTGGAGAAGACTCTTGAGAGTCCCCTGTACTGCAAGGAGATCCAACCAGTCCATTCTAGAGGAGATCAATCCTGGTTGTTCTTTGGAAGGACTGATGCTAAAGCTGAAAGTCCAATACTTTGGCCACCTCATGTGATGAGTTGACTCACTGGAAAAGATTCTGATGCTGGGAAAGGTTGGGGGCGGGAGGAGAAGGGGACGACAGAGAATGAGATGGCTGGATGGCATCACCGACTCTGTGGACATGAGTTTGAGTGAACTCTGGGAGTTGGTGATGGACAGGGAGGCCTGGCGTGCTGTGATTCAAGGGGTCTCTAAGAGCCGGACACGACTGAGCGACTGAACTGAACTGAATAAAAAAGCCATCTTTATTTATTATATATCACAGTCTATTAAGAATAACATAGAACTAAGCTTAGTGCTTGCATATATAAATTGTCTAGCTACAGCAAAGTACATACCAAAGTACTGGTTGGACTGCAGCCTACTCGTCTATGTAATTTTAGTCTACTTGTAATTAGTAAATGATGCAGTTTCCCTGAATTATCTCTAACCTCAAATTCTAAATTTTCCCACTCTCTAAAGCATACACTGAGTCTTTTCCACTGTATTCATAATTAGAATTTTTATAAGAAGTTAAGCAATGCAGAAACATATAGTAAAAAGCGAACAATCCCTCTTTATCTCTATCTTTACTCTCACATTGAATACAATATCAGGCTCTGAATTTCTAAGAACAGAAATATTTTGGAGCTTCATTTGGAAGAAAGGAGAATATTCTAACTTTCTCGAGACTGACTTCTTTTTAAGAATGAACACAAAAGTGACAGTCCAAATTCTGAATATAACAAAGAGTCACGGAATTGGAGAACTTTTTCTTAAGGGACATCTCTCACCATGGATAGAGAACATGTGATGAATCAGTCTTTGCTAAGCGGGGAAGAGTGATAGCAGGAGGTCATTTCTTTCATTGCTGAATTTATTTTAGACAGGCGGCATTTTGTATGTGAAGTTCAAAGGGTTGCAAGATGCTTCTTTGGATAGGTCAAGTTTAAAACACTTTTACTTGGTTGCTTCAATTTTCTACTTTGAAGTAGAAATGTTATATGGCTCCTGCAATGGTTTTCTTTATCCAGTTGAGGTGTTTTTTGGTAAGGAGGATGTAGATGCCAGGCTTCTGGGGGTTACCACACTTGCCAAAGGAAGTGACACCTTTGAAATCGTTATCACATATCAGAGGGCTTCCAGAATCCCCCTGAAACACAAAGTTACATGATGTAGATGGAGTGCTTTCCAAGGATATTTAATCACACTTTTAGTCATTCACTTATTCACTCACATTGTTTCTCTCTTTCCTGAAAGGCTAATTTATATCTCTTTGATTAATTGTCTGCCCTCAGCATCAATTACACAGATTTTTTAATATTTTCCAATCATTTCCCTTTTGCCAAAGACAATTCTGGAGATGTGCAAAATTTATTTTCATCGGTAAAACAAAGACAGAGTAGCAAAGGAAGCCTTTAACGGTGAAAATAACTGTCTCCCTCAGTCACCCTGTATTCCCTTTACTTGGTCAGTAGACGTTAGGGGAAGAGACTGGATGTTGGGACTGCCTGAGGCATGAGATGGGATTTGAACTCCACCCCACTTTAAAGAAGGACACAGGGTAAGCCATCTCAGACAAAGGAGTACTTGTGAGAGTTCAAACAAATTTTAGGGCTCTTTTCCAGGGTTCATCAGTTCTCATTTCATAATATCTCTGACCCTGCAAACCACTTCTGGAACATGAGTTCTAAATAAGGCTGAACCCTGGTCAAGCCCGTCTTGGCACATGGAGAGGCAGAACAATGCAGGAGTTGGGTGTCAGACGGCCTGGGTTCAAGTCCAGGTCCACCCTACTGACTGTTGTTATCTAACTTGGGAAGTTAAGTAACTTTCTATGTCTTAATTTCCCCATCTGTAAAATTTGTTGTTTAGTCACTAAGTCGTGTCTGACATTTTTTTCAATCCCATAGACTGTAGCTTGCCAGGCTCCTCTGTCCATGGGATTTCCCAGGCAAAGATACTGGAATGAGTTGCCTTGCCCTCCTCCAGGGAATCTTCCTGACCCGAGGCAGGAGGATTCTTTACCACTGAGCCACCAGGGAAGCCCCATCTATATAATAGGAATGATAATAATAGTGTCTATCCCATGGGGCTATTTGAGGATCAACTGGCATAGAATATACAACTTAGTATAGTTCTTGGCATCTGATAAACGCCAGCTGTCATGATCAGCAGGACAGAATCCATATGCTGTGCTGTGCTTAGCTGCTTAATTGTGTCTAACTCTTTGCAACCCCATGGACTGTAGCCTGCCAGTATCCTCTGTTCATGGGGATTCTCCAGGCAAGAATACTGGAGCGGGTTGCCATGCCCTCCCTCAGGGGATCTTCCTAACCTAGGGATCAAACCCAGGTCTCCTGCATTGCAGGCGGATTCTTTACCATCTGAGCCACCAGGGAAGCCCACAGCACCATAAGTGGTGGTTAAATGGGATCCTGATCATTGGTAATGAAAGGAGTTTCCCTGGATGGAAGGTTTCACCTGGGACAAGGGAGCACACAGCAGCCCAGTGTCAAGCAGACATTCTTTCAGGCCTCGGATATAAGAAGTAATAACAGTACCTTGTTCTTAGGCATGCTTTTTAACCTGATTTCCCATTGCCCAAAATGGTTAAAATTTTAATTTACTTACTTCACATGAATCATCTTCACCTTTTCTACCACCAGCACAGATCATACCGAGATCAATAACTGGATTAAAATTATAGTGCTGGGCATCACTGCATATTTTCCTATCTATCACTGTAACGTTGGCTTCTCTCAAGGCATTAGACATTTGACATGCATCTTTTTTGGTGCTTCCCCATCCTGCCACACGACACTTGGTGTGGGGTTTGACATCGTCTCCTGTTTCTGGTAGCTGAAGTATTCCTACAGCTTTGGTCATGGTTGCTTTACGGTCCAGCTAGAAAAGAGACAGAAGATGCAGTTTAAGGCAAGGACAACAGTAACCAAACCCAGAAAACAGCTCTGACTTAAATAGATAACTTGCTTATTTAGCATGTTCTTATGAAGAATATAAATCAAAACATGTTCCAACATAATTGACCATCAGTTATTGGTTTTTTAAAGTCACAGCATACCTTTTCAGGCATGTTTTGCTAGGCTAGTCTAGAAACTTCAGTCAGTTGACCCGTCAGTGATGAAATTTTATTGGTGGTGGCTGACAGTTCTGTGGCTGAAAAGCTGTATTGGAGAGCTCAATCATTATTTTATTCAGGTGATCTTAAGTTTGTGAACTGACTGATATTAAGACCAATAAAAGGAAACCAGTGCTCCAGGTGCATGGGGCAGGGAGGGAAAGGGGTCAGTGTCATTTTCCACTTCAGTGGCAACATGGCTTCCCCTCTTCTGAGCAAGCGCAAACCACTTGCACTGCCTTCGAGGGCTCCCCCACACTTTGCCCTTTTCTTTCATTCGCCAAGCCCTCTTCTTGCCTCACCACCTTGCTCTCTTTTTCTTCTGAAAATTCAAGGTCAGGAGAGTAGGGAGTGTGATAAAAGTTGAGAAGAGAGTAGAGGAAGATAGTTCTACTATCTAGTTCTTTTCTTCGTGCCTCAAGCTGTAGGGAGTCCTGGTATTGCAAACCTTCTAAAAACACAGGAGCACAGCAGCAGAGACCACTGCCACATTCCTATCATTGCATTGCTTTCAGGCCCCACTTCTTGATGTTAGACAGTCCCCACTCCCTCAGTGCCCCCTCTGAGTCGATGATGTGCCCCCCCCCACCCCATTAGAATTTAGAAAAAGAAGTGGCCACAGCTTAAACTCTTTCCACAGAACTTCAAATGCCCATGTGCAATGCCTGTCCTTCTGTCCTGCTCACACTCTCACAAGTCTTCATGCTTGTTACCTGGCTGGATGGACAAGGAGGCAGTAGAACCCCCAGAAAGGACTTCAGGTCTGAATGAATGGATCAGAATTGGAGTCAGGATGCATATACTTGTAGACAGTACTGGGGTCAGGCACACAGACCAGTGATGGGCACATCAGTAGGTTTTCACACTGGACGGTTAACCACGGGGAGGTCCTGACACCCTCTTTAAGATTTCTCCAGCAACTGCACATTTCTGGCCACAGTGTCAGAGGTGAGAGGGAGTTGCTGACTCTACTTCACACCCCTTACGCACCGCACGCTCTTTTAAAGATATTTAAGTCCTGACGGAGACTTGACTACTGCTACCACTTTCTTGAAACCTGAGTTCAGAATCGTTTGCCTTGATGGGTTTGCCACTGTCTGGCTTAATTCCATCCCTATCCAAAATTATTCAGAGAACGTTTATGGAAGGTCTGCCGTGTACTAGTCACTAAACTCCCTGGTATAGGGAGAAATAAAAAGATGAAAATATCTGTTCTTTGAAGTTGACATTGCACTGAGGGAGACAGACAGACAATCTAAAGTATTTAATATATCAGAAGTGCGCTGCTGTGGAGAAAAAGGCAGGAGGGAAGTGGGCCAGGTAGCGCCCTCTACTGGGCGGGGGAGGGAGTTACGTTGCCCGGTGCAGGAAGCAGGACGGGAGGGAATTAAGAGTATGGGGAAGGAGAGGAGACCTGAGGGAGAGGCAGGGCCTAGAGTCTCAAGGCAGAAAGTGTGAGGGCCACTGATAAGTACAGGGGCAGGGAGTGTGGGGAGTTTGCCAGAAACATACAAAGCTCTAGGCCCTCTCTTTACTCCTGATGTGGGAAGGTGTGGATTCCTTGAGCTTCCTCTTGAGTCCTGCTGGCAAAATTTCTCTTCAACCCCGTTTGGATAAGCGTGACCCTGCAGTTCACACTCTGCCCAATTCTGCCTCTTCTATCATACTTTCTGCATAACAGTCAGATAATCCTCCTAAAAACAAGTCTGATCATGTCACCGCCCTGCTTAAAATACTTTCCCATTTCCTTCCCCATAAAGTTCAAACTTCTTCCCATGGTTTACAATGTCTGCGTTCCCTCTTTCTTAAAATTTCATGATAATTTCCCTTTCTTTTCTCTTCTTCCAAATGCATTTTCCTTTAAAGACTCCTCTTATACTTCCTGCCTGAAAGGGCTTTTCCTCTTTTTTGCCCCCTGACTCCTGTACCTTCTCTAAGAAAACTTCCCTGACCACCTGTGTTCCCTCAGAGCCCCCTTCTTAGTTATCTCCAGCACTGATCAGTCACATACAGCCAGATCAGAACTGCTGATATATTTGTCTGTCTCTCCCACTAGAAACTGTGAACACTTTGAGAAAAGCACCTGTTTATCTTATGAAGAGAGAAAATCTTACTGGCACTTACAGCTGGGCCAAACTTTTCCTACTGATCATGAACACCTTTATAGACCACCAATATCAGATAGGACTTCCATGGTGGCTCAGAGAGTAAAGAATCTGCCTGCAATGCAAGAGACTTGGGTTTGATCCCTGGGTTGGGAAGATCCCTTGGAGAAGGGAATAGCAACCCATTCCAGGATTCTTACCTGGAGAATTCTGTGGACAGAGAAGCCTGGTGGGCTATACTCCATGGGGTCACAAGAATCACAAGAATTGGACACGACTGAGCAACTAATACTTTTGCTTTTAATATCAGACAAGGTGAGCCTAAAGAAAGGAGCAAGACTCCAGGCCACTCTGCAGTCACGTTTGAGTACAGGCAAAAGTAAGCTTATTATGCCTGCCACAAAAATGACCAAACGCCCCTTATTGGCTAAAATGAGTGGTCGCTGCTTCTTATCAATCACAGATTTAACCTCCTAGATAAGTAAGATTCACTGAGATGCTTCATTATAGAATTACCCCACTTCCTGACAATAGTTCAGAGCAAACTCCTACTTCCTAGAATACTCCTTCTCATCTGACACGAGCCCAAATCCGGGGATAAGTCCTATCTAACACTCTTATAAGCCACTCCATGATTCCTAATGGTGTACAGTCGCCCTTGCCGAGCAAGAGTCAACAAATGCAACTTGGTTTGACTGTAACTGAGTTGCTGGTAGCATTATCACTTTTGACTGACAGGTCTTACCGCAGTAGGACTTTTGTCAATATTTGTTAAATTGAACTGACTTCCAAGAAGGTGAACATTTGTGCAATTATGTTTGGTCCCCGCTGTGCTTCTTACCCCTACATCCTGGCATTAGCCAGTCTTGGCTATGAGGCCAGTGTGTAAAACTGGTTTCAGGTTAAACTGACCAAATTTCAAAATTTTGCAATTTCAAAATAGTTATTGAAAAAAAAAAGTTTACCTGAAGTAGTTGAAGATCCCCTTCAAATGTCTGTGGATCAAAACACGGGTAGGGAATTGCCTTTTTAATGGAAAATACTTGGTCAAGTTTCTCTTTATGGGATGTAGAGTGGGCCCCAAGAATAACTTGAGGATTGCCCTTCCTGGAAAAAACAAGGATGATATAATTCATGTGACAGAACAGATGAAATTAAGTATGAATTTAATTTATTAAATCCAATCAGTTCTTTTAGATGCTTTCCTATATATAAATAAGCACATCAAGTTAAGGGGCATTTATGAGGCTTTTTTCTTTAGGTGTTTTGCCTAAAACTCCTATGACATGTGTTATCTTAGATGCTTCAACTTCAGGTCTTTTCAGGGAAGAAGCAGGGAGGAAAATCCCAGGCCTTTTGGCAGCAGCAGAAGCATTGGGTTGGCAAGGCCTGGAGAGGTGTGCTTGGGTGCTGACCACATGGGCTGCTGCAGAAAGAGGAGCTGCCAGTTTCTCCATCTGCCTTGGATTTGTGGAATCAACACCTAATGGAAGAAACTCAACCCAAGAACTAGAGACTAAACCCAAAAACCAGAGACTAAATCAAAGAATGAGAGCAGAAGTAGCGGGTTTATTTCTTTGTGGGAGACAGTGTAACTTGCTTGTCCTCAAAGATGAGAAAGATGGAAAAGCGCCTAGAACTGAAGAAATGAATCTTGACATAATAGTGAAAACTTAAAGCTGCATCTAGGGGACTTCCCCAGTTTTCCAGTGGTTAAGAATCGGTCTTGCAGTGCAGGAGACGCAGGTTCGATCCCCACTTGGGAAACTAAGATCCCACATGCCTCAGAGCAGCTAAGCCTGTGCACTGCAACTGCTGAGCCCACAGGCCACAACTAGAGTCTGCATGCCACAATGAAAGACACTCTTTGATGCAGCAAAGATGCCATGCGGCCAAATAAAGAACTACAGCAAAAAACAAAACGTAATCTAAACACACACAGAAGGAAATAAACTGCCAGCCCCCAAGTCTGGTTTGTGAACCTAGGGATAGCTCATCTTGGAGAGATGGGCACAAGCTTTTCTTGATTTGCTGGACAGATTTTGCACTAAGTGGGCCTATTGAGCAAGCCAACGGTGATCTTTACAGTGTACATTGTGCTGAAGTTCCCACTTGATAAAGCCTCATTTGACACAATATAGTGCAGATCTCCTTGGATCTTCTTTGTGGGGGGCTAGTTTTTAAGTCTTTTCTTTTATTCATGAAATTTATGCTTAAGTGAGCAGGGAAACAGTAGGTTCCAGTTACCAACAACAAGTCCTGATGAAGAAAACAGCAGCACATCCAGGTGATAAACATTATTCTGACTTTCAAATCACAATTAGGGAAAAATTAGTTTGAACCATCAGTTCAGTTCAGTTCAGTTCAGTCGCTCAGTCATGTCCGACTCTCCGCGACCCCATGAATCACAACACGCCAGGCCTCCCTGTCCATCACCAACTCCCGGAGTTCACTCAAACTCATGTCCACAGAGTCGGTGATGCCATCCAGCCATCTCATTCTCTGTCGTCCCCTTCTCCTCCCACCCTCAACCTTTCCCAGCATCAGAGTCTTTTCCAGTGAGTCAACTCGTCGCGTGAGGTGGCCAAAGTATTGCAGTTTCAGCTTTAGCATAGGAAATGACTGTTTTGGAAAGTCAAATAGTTAAATATCAGTAATATATGGTTCAATGTAATATGTAGCAACATGGGATAAGACTAGATCATAGTAAGTAAATCACTTGTAATCATAGAGAACACTTAACTTGCTCGACTATGTAAAATACATTTGTGAAAAAAGCCTGAAATAAAATATAGCACAATAGTAACAGTGATTATGTGAAGTTGATATAAGATTAGGAATGCTGTTTTTCACCATTTTGATTTTCAAAATGTTAATAATATTGCTATTTATAGTTAAAAGAAAAAAATAATATGAGAAAATGGTCATACACTTAAATTTTATTCTACAGGATCTGGCCTTTGCTTATAGAGATAAGCATAATAATAGCATATAACATTGACTGTACTTGCACACTTTCTTCTCCATCCCTACCTAATTTTTGTTTTGGACTTCAGAGTCATCTGACAACCTCTGTCCCTGCCCGGCTCCCCACCTCCCAAAGTATCTGAGAATGAGAGGAGCTTAGAATTACTTACAGGTCACAGTGAGCAGCTGTCAACACCCAGTTTTCTTTGATCAAAGCCCCTGCACAGAGTCTCAGCCCTTTGATTAGAGCCATGTAGCGTCTTGTGTGAGGAGCCACTTCATTTCCTCCTATAATTCTCTCACAGGATACTGGAAAAACTGTAAGAGTGATCCAGAGTGAAATCCTGTCTTACTGAGTTATGTGTTCCCCTGAGAAAGTTCTGATAATAATGAACAGATCCAGAGCGAGTACTGAGACATGCACTTTTTGTCCAGGGAGAGAAGGTCAAAATGGTCCAGGTGGTTTGGAGTTTTTACAGTTTCCCATGATAGGGCTTCCCTGGTGGCTCAGAGGTTAAAGCGTCTGTCCCCAATGCGGGAGACCCGGATTCGATCCCTGGGTCGGGAAGATCCCCTGGAGAAGGAAACGGTAACCCACTCCAGTATTCTTGCCTGGAGAATCCCATGGATGGAGAAGCCTGGTAGGCTACAGTCCACGGGGTCGCATAGAGTCGGACACGACTGAGTGACGGAACGGAACGGGACGGATGATAGCTTCAGATAATAGTATCTTGAATTTAAACACTACTTCTCTTCCTCAAGAATTCAGATCACCTTTAACCTAATATCCAGCTCCTTCCTATCCCTGGGAGGCAGAAACAGTCAGGCAATAGAATCTCTTTTATTAAAGCTCAAAAAGCAAAAAGATTAAGGACTTACCCAATATCAAACAGTAAGAACAGATGGGGGAGAAACGTCATTCTCCTTTTTCTGCCATTCCTCAGAAGTTCACTTCCTACTACAGGCTTCATTGTCTCAGTTTGGGGTTGGACACTGTGTTATTGACCTTAAAAATCTCAGCGTTCCATGATGAGATTATTGTTGGGAATGATGGTTTGGTAAATTGTTTTAAATTT
The DNA here is from genome assembly GCF_049115385.1 of Moschus berezovskii. NCBI lineage: Eukaryota > Metazoa > Chordata > Mammalia > Artiodactyla > Moschidae > Moschus > Moschus berezovskii. Next base: position 53,298,793 of record NC_142477.1, on the reverse strand, counting down.
GAAGAAAGAACAACAACTATAGTAGCAATAATGGTGAAAGCATCTATGATTTACCAGGCACTGGTAAGTTTCAGACACTGGTTCTGATGCTTGCTGCAATGCAAGGTGGGTGTTATTATTCCCATGCAGAGATAAGGAACATGAAGTTTAGACAGAGAAATTACCCTGCCCAAGTTCACACAACTAATAAATAGTAAAGCAGTCTTCTAATCCAGTTCCTCATCATGAAAAAAAATATACTCTATCCATTGTGAAGAACTGTTTGTCTGAAGTACCTTTGTTATTTTTGAAATGTAGAGCCATTTGAGAATCTGAATAAAGTACAAACACAGATATGCGTGTGAATATTTGTATACAGTTATGGGATAGTCACAGATTTCTTAGTGCCCATCCATGCCCTTGAAGGAGCTCATGGATCCCACATTAAGAATCCCAGCTTTGAAGGTATTACTGAGTTATAAGATACCATAATGTGTGGTTAAGAATATGAACTCTGGGTTCAAACCCCAGCCCTGCTTCTTACTGGCTGATGACTTTAGTAAATTGTCTTAACTTCTTTGTGCCTTAGTTTCCTCATATGTAAATTGGGCTGATAACAATAGTACTTAAGAAGAGTGTATATCAAACAGAATATACTTAACTGTAAGTTTTATTAAATGTTGACACACATACATATAGTTCTTTGGATTATTTTACACTGATTTATTGCTTTCTCTACCATTCCCACTACTGAAAATAAACATAATTCATTCTGAAAACCAAAATTTTAAGATTTATCTGAGAGTTATATGAGTTGTGTTAGTTGCTCTGTTGTGTCTGACTCTTCTCAACCCCATGGATTGTCGTTCACCAGGCTCCTCTGTCCATGGAATTCTCCAGGCAAGGATATTGGAGTGGGTTGCTATTCCCTTCTCCAGGGAATCTTCCCAACCCAGGGATCAAACCCAGTCTCCTGTACTGCAGGTGGGTTCTTTACTGTCTGAGTCACCAGACAGAGGGTAACTAAGCCCTCCAGTTGATAAATAACCTATCCATCCCAAGTTTAATGGCTTTGTTGGTTTTTCACTTGCTGTTTTTGCTCTGTGGATCTGACCTGAATTTGTGAGAACCTCCGGATATAGTTATGCTTTCATATTTTTGCTGTAAACACAATAGGTTATGTTTTCATTTAAAAAAGCAATATGCCATTTCAATAGTAAAGACTAAAAGTAACATGAAATATTATTGGAAATTAAGTTATGATTTCTTTTTTACTTTTATACAATACTGAACAAAAATTAAACCAATATAAGTTTCCATTTTCTTATAAGCAAAACTGAAAAGTACATGAAAACATGTCTTACCTCCAGGAATTAGAAGGAGACAAATGGCAGGAGGAAAAGAGAAAGGAAAAGGCATACTCATGGCTTCTGTTACTCACATATGGAGACTATTTAGTTTCAGGTACTTATAGGAATATATAATGAAACACAAAGGATGTGGGTTTTTTTTTTTCTTTCTTTTTCTGCTTTGTGGCTAAAGACTCGGTGTTTTATAACTGGAAAACATAACTTTATTTTAGAGATGGTGTGGTTACTTGCTTGTTTCACATTTCTTTCAGGGTTAGACCTTTCCTACCTTAATGGGTAAATGTGAATCCATGACACTATGATAAATTGAGAACATTAAACAGAAAATTGCTATTTTGGGGCAACTTTTTTACTTTCAAATGTGAGTTTATTTTAAAAAGCTGAAAATTCAAGTCTATATCGGAAATTGTTTTGAAATAGTATCTTTAAACTTATTCTAGTGGGGAAAGGACAGATAATTGATCCTTTTGTTGTTGAGACTGCTGGGTAATCATTGAGGGGAAACTGAGTTATGTCCTTAATGCACACTGTTCAGTTATAAAAGCACTAAATGAAGATACAGATGAATATTTGTACATGTAGAAAGGAGAAAGAGACTTTGAGATATGACATCAAAGGCAGAACCTGTAAAAGTCTGATTTATGATATAAAAGTTGAACCTTCTGTACCTTGACACATCAAGCATAAAGCCAAATTACAAACATTTTCAACCTATGTGACACAAATGCCTATTTTTATAAAGCAATAAGAAAAGATGAATACCTGGAAAGAAAAATGGTCAGAGAATTTGAACAAGTAATTTACAAAAGAAGAAATAAAAATGGCTGCTATATTCCTAATCTATGGAGGAATCAATAAACACATATCATAAGTAATCAATAATAAGAATGCAATTTAAAACATTTAGGTACAAATTTTGCCTGTCAGTTACTAAAAATTAGAAAACAAAAATACTCTGTGATTTTGGAAATTCTCTTTGTTGATGGCATTTAAAACTGCTACTATCTTCCTGGAATGCAATACTTATAAAGGGATTACTAAATTTTTCATAATCTTTGACCCAACAAGTCATATCTATGGTTCATACTTAAAAAAATTGTGGAGATGTATTAGTTTCTCATTGTTCAGTTCAGTTCAGTTCAGTTCAGTTCAGTCGCTCAGTCGTGTCCGACTCTCCGCGACCCCATGAATCACAGCACGCCAGGCCTCCCTGTCCATCACCAACTCCCGGAGTACACTCAAACTCATGTCCACAGAGTCGGTGATGCCATCCAGCCATCTCATTCTCCGTCGTCCCCTTCTCCTCCCGCCCCCAACCTTTCCCAGCATCAGAGTCTTTTCCAGTGAGTCAACTCGTCTCATGAGGTGGCCAAAGTATTGGAGTTTCAGCTTTAGCATCAGTCCCTCCAATGAACATCCAGGATTGATCTCCTTTAGAATGGACTGGTTGGATCTCCTTGCAGTATAAGGGATTCTCAAGAGTCTTCTCCAACACCACAGTTCAAAAGCATCAATTCTTCGGCGATCAGCTTTCTTCACAGTCCAACTCTCACATCCATACATGACCACGGGAAAAACCATTGCCTTGACTAGACGGACCTTGGTCGGCAAAGTAATGTCTCTGCTTTTTAATATACTATCAAGGTTGGTTATAACTTTCCTTCCAAGGAGCAAGCGTCTTTTAATTTCATGGCTGCAATCAGCATCTGCAGTGATTTTGGAGCCCAAAAAAACAAAGTCTGACACTGTTTCCACTGTTTTTCCATCTATTTCCCATGAAGTGATGGGACCAGATGCCATGATCTTTGTTTTCTGAATGTTGAGCTTCAAGCCAGCCTTTTCACTCTCCTCTTTCACTTTCATCAAGAGGCTTTTGAGTTCCTCTTCACTTTCTGCCATTGTAGCTCTAATAAATTACCACAAACTTAGTGACTTAAAACAATAATTATTTTATAGTTCTGTAGGTCATAAGTGTGATGTGGCTCTCCCTGGGCTAAGGTGTCAATAGGGCTGCGTTCTTTTTGGATGGTCTAAGAAAATCCATTTCTCTGACTTTTTCAGTTTCAAGAAGTTGCTTGCATTCCTTGGCTTGTGGCCCGCTTCCAGCTTCAAAGCCATCAGTGGTCAGTGGAATCTTTCTCACATTGCATCACTCTGACACTGAGTCTTCTTCTGCCTCTGCTTGCACTTTTAAGGACCCCTGTGATTACCCTTGGCTTCCCAAGTGGCTTAGTGGTAAAGAATCTGCCTGCAATGCAGGAGACGTGGGTTTGATTTCCTGGGTAAGGAAGATCCCCTGGAGAAGGAAATGGCAACCTGTTCCAGTATTCTTGCCTGGGAAATCCATGGACAGAGGAGCCTGGTGGGCTACAGTCCATGGGGTCACAAAAGATCAGACACAGTTTAGCGACTGAGCCAGCAAGCACGTGATTACATTGGGCCCACTCAGATAATCTTCCTATTTTAAGGTGGATTGATTAGCAACGTTAATTTTATCTAAAACCTCAATTCCCCTTTGCTTTGTAAACTCACATTCCCAGGCTCTAGGGATTAGGATGTGAGCATCCTTGAGTAGGTGGGGAGCATTATTTGACATATATTGTATGTCGGCTCTAATTAGAGTATGTTCAGTTCAGTTCAGTATGTAGGCTCTAATTTAATCTGTACAACCATTCTGTGCAAAAATTAAATATTAATAACATGGAAAGAGATCACAAAAATATTGCCATATCAGAGAATTCTTGTGTGTCACCACAGATCCCCTTGACCTCATGTAATCCATGAACCTTGGCCACTTGTTCTTCTCAGCTTACTCTGTGTAGACCAATTCTGCATGGCCTTGTGCCATATCAGGCACCACCTGAAAACACCTTGCTTCATGCCTGCATGACAGAGCTTTTGCCTCCTACTACTGGAATCCACTGCTGCTGCTGAGATCTAGGGCACGATGCAGAAGTGCAGGAGATGTCAAGTCTTTTAAGGATATCTAGGGGCTTCCCTGGTGGCTCAGAGGTTAAAGCGTCTGCCTCCAATGCGGGAGACCCGAGTTCGATCCCTGGGTCGGGAAGATCCCCTGGAGAAGGAAATGGTAACCCACTCCAGTATTCTTGCCTGGAGAATCCCATGTACTGAGAAGCCTGGTACGCTACGGTCCACGGGGTCTCAAAGAGTCGGACATGACTGAGCGACTGAACGGAACGGAATGGATTTACTAGTAGGAGATGGAATCTAATGGATAAATATTCTTTGAAGCACTCATTCTCATGGCTCTTGGAAGAGAGTCTGAGCAATCAGTTGTGCTTGATGCCAAGTTTCCAGTTCAGTCATTCACCCTTGTATTGGTGCTTCTCCTCAACATTCCTTTCCTCTTTTTCCACACCACCTGCTACCCCCTTCTCAAGTATTCTCATCTCTAAGAAAGTGGTAGCACGTAACTTCCACCTCTGGAAACTCAAGCTGACAGCTGGGAGCGGTGCTAGGAGTTGGGAGTGACCTTACAAATTAGATCCACAAAGTAGGATTTGTAGTTGAGTGAGACTCACTGATCTGAAACACTGGGGACCCCACTGGTGGGGGTAAGTGGGTGCCTTTGCTTTTACTACCCTATGGTGTGGGGTCTGGGCAACCTGTCCTCTGCCTCCCCGTAAGGGACACGTGTGGGAGTGGGATTGCCCTGAAGTGGGGCAGGTGCAAGAGGGGTAATTGTAACTTATTTGATTATCTGAACTTTGGACTTAGAGTGAAACTTGAGGGAACTCTTAAAGTGAGAAGAGACTTTTATGAGGTTCCCACCAAATCTTTCTAGTTGTAATTCGGTCATTTAGATGTGGTCTAGGGTCAGAGGTTTCTGTGTGGTAGGTTTTCTAGGTAATCGAGCTACAGATCATTTTCCTCCCCCTGCTCCCCAGCCGTCAGCTTTGCCTATCATGTCACCCCCTAACACTGTTGCTGTGTCTACTGTGACCACTAGAACAAGTCCCCTTCACGTCATTTCTTTTTTAAAGTCACTTTATTTAGGTACAATTTACATATCATGCAATTCACCCACTTAAAATATTATGATTCAATGGTTTTTGATATATAGCTATTAATTTTTAAAGTTGTGGTTTTATATATATATATGCCATAGAATTTGCCATTTTAACCATCTGAAATGACAATTCAGTGGCATTAGTTATATTCACAATGTTGTGAACCTATTACCAGTATCTATTTCCAAAACTTTTTAGTCACCTTTAATAGAAACTGTAATCATTAAGTACTAACTCCCTATTTCCTTCTCCTTCAGCCTCCAGAAACTAATCTACTTTCTGTCTCTATTAAATTGCCTATTCTAGATATTTCATGTAAGGGGAATCAGACAGTATTTGTCCTTTTATTTGGCTTATTTCACTTAGCACAATGTCTTCAAGCTTAGCTCAGTTGTAGTAAATATCAGAGTTTCATTCTTTGTTGTGGCTGAATATGTCTATGCTACACACTGTTTATCCATTCATCTGTTGATGGACAGGCTTCCTGGGTGGCACAGTGGAAAAGCATCTGCTGCCAATGCAGGATATGCAGGTTCAATCCCTGGGTCGGGACAATCCCCTGGAGTAGGAAATTTCAACCCGCTCCAGTATTCTTTCTTGGAAAATTCCATGGATAGAGAACCCTAGTGGACCACAGTCCACTGGGTGGCAAAGAGTCAGACACAGCTGAGAGAGTGAGCACACACACACTCGCTGCTGATAAATATTTGGGGTGTCTCCATCTTTTGGCTGTTGTGAATACTGCTACAATGAACACGGATGTACAAGTATCTGTTTGAATCCTTGCGTTTGGGTATATACCTAGGAGTGGAATTGTGTAGTTGTATGGTAACTTGTATTTAGCTTTTTGAGGAAGTCCCTCATTTCGCAGTTTTCTTTCCTTCCTTTTTCCTTTTTAATTTATTTATTTACTTGTTCATTTTTTACATTTGTTAAAAAAAAGAAGTTCATTTTTTTACATTTGTTAAACTGAAGTATAGTTGATTAAAAATTCTTTATTGGAGTGTAGTTGATTTACAGTGCTGTTAGTTTCAGGGGTACAGCAAAGTGAATCTGTTACACGCCCACTTTTTTTGATTCTTTTCCCATATAGGCCATTACAGAGTATTGAGTAGGGCTCCCTGTGCTATACAGTAGGTCCTTATTAGTTATCCATTGTATATATATAGTAATGTGTATAGATAAATTCCCAATTTATCTCTCCCTCCTTCACTGATCTGGACTATGTGGACATACAACTGTTATTCAATTTCTAGAACATGAAATATCCATTTAGTTATTCATTCAATTTAAGTTATGTATAAAGTACCTGCCATGAGCTAGATCTGGGAATTACTGCCTGAATGGATCTTATGGCCTAAATAGAGACTTAGAAACACTTATGTTCAGTGCTGTGGTCAGTGAGGACAGCAGGGTTTGGAAACAAGAGAGCCCTGCCTTTAAATCCTGGCCCTGCCATTTAACATCCACATCCTTTCTGAGCTCAGAGGTCCCTAGCTTATTGGACTGTTGGAAGGACTGCTGTAAAGTAATGGTTTTGGCTGAGATACTTAGTCTGGGGTGATCCCAGGTATTTCCCCCAAAGTCTCTCAGGTGATTATAAAGCGGCAGTCCGGACAGACAAGTGCTGTGGTGAAGTGTTACCTGGCACATAGAGGGCATTCAGCAATGTTGCTGCGCCTCCTGGGCTAACCTGGAATCACCTCCAGATCATACTCCTGGCCAGATGCCGACCGGAGGCTGGTTTCTTCTTTGTTGTGACTGGGGTGGGGAATGGATGGAGTCAGAAGGAGGAGGATCTGCTGCCAGAGTCGGAGATTGGCTGGGCTGAAGCTGCCTGAGACCTGTTTCCCAGAAACAAAGCAGGTTAGGACTTTATAACCCTCCTCCCTGGCCTCTCTAAGCACTTGGAGACCAGGGATTTAGCTCAAGGCAACACACTTCCGAGGTCTACTTTTCACCAGAGCACGTGTAGTGCCTTTCTCTCCTTTGAGATTTAATTCAGTCTTTCAGCTGCCCTAAAACAACAAGGTGCCTATTTTATTTCTTGTGAAAACACATACTTTAGATGACATATAAGATGATATAGACTTACCTTTCACAGGTTTTTGAATTGGCAACATTTGATAATTAACTGGTAACGGGGACTGGGTGATAGATATATAGGGATTCATATATTATTCTTTATACTTTTGGACATTAAAAAATAGAGACTTCGATGGTTTTCCTCTGCTTTCTGTATTATTTGAACCTTTGATAGAAGAGTGACCTTTTAGTATATTCTTGCCATTCATAGGGAGATGTATTGTTGAACTTGGCCTGTTTACTAAATAGCCTGTATCACCAAGCAGAAAAATTTGGCTAATTACAATGAATTATAAAGTAAAAAAAATTTTAAACTCCATTTGGCATGCTAAGTCCCTTCAGTCGTGTCGGACTCTTTGCAACCCTATAGACTGCAGCCTGCCAGACTCCTCTGTACATAGAATTCTCCAGGGAAGAATACAGGAGTGCATAGCCATTCCCTTCTTCAGGGGATCTTCCCAACTCAGGGATCGAACCCTGTGTCTCTTGCATCCCCCACAATGGCAGGTGGGTTCTTTACCACTGGGGAGCAAATGCTTATCCTGTTTTTATTTGGACTTAGATTTTTTTTAATTGATAGTCTGTGAGATGGCTGATTTTTTATTTTTGGTCTGGGTGAATTTGAAGAGATGTATAGTATATTCGCTTTTTATAGCTTCATTGAAAGCAATACAGACATAATTTTTGTGGCCATGAATTGAATCACTTGAAAGCACAGGTGTTGGGCAGGGAGTGGTAGCTCCATGTTTGAGTTAGACATATCCCATCTTACTAAAGTAATGTTTGAAGAATGAAAGCCACACTGATGCTTGGAAGAAGAGAACAAATTACTGGGGGGCTCCCAATAATTTGGGTTATTGTTTTTGCTTTGGCCACCAGGTTACTGTATTAGATCAGATTCAGTTACCTCTGAAGAAGGTGTTTGAGGGTAAATGGAGACTGAGACCTCTTTATCTTCTTAATTGACTTTTGGAAAGTGATGGGGAAGGGCCACTCGGTGCCCTAGGCAGTGGGATGGGGGTGAGGTGCATGGGGATGGTGGTATGGAGTGGAAGTTATATGTGTGGCTGTAAGTTGACTAATTATGAAGATGAAGGGCTTCATTAGGATGTTTTTTGTTAAAATGAAAAATTTCAGCTAAGCTGAGGAAAGAGTGAATGAGGTAATTCTACCAAGATTTTAAACAGGAACATCTCCAGAGTGGCACCATTCGCTGTTATTGTTGTGAAAGAGGAATTGTTTATTCTCAGTTTATGGATGAGGAAATTGAAACTTGGCTGAGTAAATAACTTGCCCAAAGTTATATCACTAATAGTTGAAAAGCCAGAATTTGAGCCCAAGACTGCCTGACCCCAGAACTGACCATTGCCCTTAAATTTGGTGAGTCACTGGATCAGAGACTTGATAGAGCATGTCACCATCTAAGGCTCTGTTCCTATACTGTGCCTTTTGTCCATCTATGATCCCCTTTGTAAAGGATCTTACTGTTTTTGAAACCTCTAAATGAAAGGGGCTTTTGGCCCCTGTGCCAACCTGTGTCCTCCTGGAGACCACTCAGGTATGAGCTAAATTTCTGCCCATGTATGTGTAGGACTTGTCCAGCTGACCTGGAGCAAGGTGACTCCCCTAAGTCTTTGTCTGACAAACATGGGTTAAGAGAGGCTCCAGGCTCTGCTGATCCACCCCAGGCTTGGCTCTGACTCCTAAAGGGTTTAGTTACAGACTCTCTCCAGGCCAGATGCCTTTCCAAGGAGAGCCAGCTTCATCTCTAAGTTGCTGACACCATTTTTAAAGAGTAAGATGGAACAGCAGTTATCATATAGCTGAATTACAAGAAATAACTAATTTTCCTTAACTAATATATAAGCAGAAGTCTGCCACTGTGATTATTTCCTGCAGTTTTCCCAACTACCCTCTTTATACACTGGTGCTTAGGGAGGTTAAATGGCAGCTCATTGACTGCGCACTTGGAATGCAGATCTAGGCCGACACCAGGGCCCATTCTCTTAATCACTGTGCAGTAGTTCTGTATATACAACAGTGATACCTGAGCAATGGTGATGTTTGCCCAACGTCTAAACAACAGTGATGTCTAGAACTAGCTCCCTAAAATGAGGGAGCTGGTCAACCCTAATCAGTCCGCGTGTACAAAGGCTGGAGACCTGCAGAAAATCTGGATCTGGTGTTTGTTTCTCAGTGCCCTGTGGATATTGCTGTTTTTATTCAGTCGCTAAGTTGTGTCTGACTCTTTTGTAACCCCCATGGACTGTAGCCTGCCAGGCTCCTCTGTCTGTGGAATTTCCCAGGCAAGAATACTAGAATGGGTTGCCATTTCCTTTTCCAGGGGATCTTCCTGACCCAGGGATTGAACCTGAGTCTCCTGTGTCGGCAGGCAGATTCTTTACCACTGAGTCACCAGGAAGCCCTCTCTATGGATTGTCCCCACTCTAATCCATTTATTTACTTCGCGGCTACATTTTCTGTCTCTTTAGTGGGAGGACAGTTAGACATGAAGTCCTGGCAATGACTCAGAGACTAGAGGAGAATTTGCAAAATTAATTTTCAGAATGTCATCTTGGACAAATACGTACCAATTTACAATTTCCTTGTGACTGCTTTTCCATGAAGTGTGGAAATCTACGAGGAAGTGTGGAGAGGACCCTGGGGCTCAGGGGATAGGGGAAAACCTCTGGTGGTGACTGGCTGGGCAGCTGCCTGGGGGCCTGTAAGAAGCCTGACTTTCTGCTTCTTGGGGTGACTGCCCAGTAGTCTGGCATATACGGGAGTTTCCATAGAGTGACTTGATTCCTGGGCCTAGTTACAACTGACTGACAGCACGCTGGCAAAGACCACAGCTGCTTTAATCACCGAAGCTTCCAACGTAATTGCAGCAGTTGGTGTTTCAGGGTAAGGGAGACACCTACTGTTCATTTTGAGGAAGACAGCTAACTTTAGTCCTTTGAATTCAGGCCTGTGTGTGTACTTGTATGTGTGTGTTGTTGTGGTTGTTGTTGAGTTGCTAATTGTGTCTGACTCTTTGCAACCCCATGGATGGCAGCATGCCAGGCTCTTCTGTCCTTCACTATCTCCCAGATTTTTCTCAAACTCATGTTCATTGAGTTGGTGATGCCATCCAACCATCTCATCTTCTGCAGTTCCTTCTCCTCCTGCCTGCAATCTCTCCCAGCATCAGGGTTTTTTTTTCCAGTGAGATGGCTCTTCACATCAGGTGGCCAAAGTATAGGAGTTTTAGTTTCAGCATCTATGTGTGTGTTAATGGGAGGGATTTGTAATCACAATGCTTGGTGGTGGGAGTAGTGAGGTGAATGCAGGGTTATTCAGAGAGTTCTAGGATGCCAAAGCTGCAAGAGTTCTTAGAGACCATGTTATAGAGCTGGGTTGTCCAATGTGGTAGCCAGTAACCACATACAACTGTGTAAATTAAGTGGACTAAAATTTAAAATCCAATTTCTTTGTTTCAGTAGCCAAAATTTAACTACTCACTATTCACATACTGTTGGTGGTTGCAATATTGGACATCATGGATGCAGAACATTTCCATCCTCTTAGAAAATTCTATTGGACAGTGCTGTTCTAGAGTCTTTGGGACCAATCCCCTTGTTTTTGTTTTAATTTTTTTTTTTTGAGCAAGACATTAACTTTTATTGTTTCATCCACAAGTCTTGAGATCATTTGTTATTGCAGCCAACCTAAGCTGGCTAAAACAGTTGAAAACTTTAATAATGAAATAAAAATAGATGTATATAAAAGTACATGCAAATTCTTTTATCAAACACTTCAAAGCACAACTCAATGTCTTAATAAATATACAAAAATGTTTTCTAACAAGCTGTTGTTGAGCCCTTGTCCCTGTGCACAGCATCGGCACTGGGAGTCAGGCTGCAGTGCCAGATCAAGTGCTTGGGCATAACCAGGGTCATCTGGGCCTGCAGCATCGCCCTTTTAACCAGGAGCGCTGGGGGCAGTGCCTGGGCTGCCAGTGGGTGAGGGGCTGAGGCCACTCAGGCTTCAGCCCTGAAAGCTAAGGTGGAAATTTCTTCAGAAAATGTTGGGGATCCTGCAGTCTGTTAGTGCCCCGCATGTCCTTGTCATCCCTGTGAGTCAGAGTGTCATCTCTGCCGATTTCCTTTTTTGAAAATGAGGAAACTGAAGCTCAGAGAAGGGACTTGCCTAACTGGTTTGTACTGAAGCTGGGCCCAGGGCCCAGGTTATTGGCAGTTCTTGCCTGGTGCCCTTGAGGCGCTTCCTAATTAAGTTTATGGCACTGTGCCAGGTACGAGGGGTTAATGAATGGTACCGTTCTGACCTCTTGCCCTTCTGCAAATCATAGTCCAATCACATGGGCTATACCAATGTTTTTCAGATATTTTAGAGCAGGGAAGCTTCTCTTCCCCATGAAATCTGTGGAAAACTAGAATATAAAGTAGACAAAAACCAGAGCTGATTTTACTGAAGCACAATGTGAGTATGTGTGTGTGTGTGCGTGCGCGTGCACACATGCACGCGGGGGAAGGGGGGCGGGGATGGGGCGGTGGGGTGGGTCCCAAGGCCTTGCTGTCCCAGTCTCCTCCTCATGGCCCCTTCACCCTCTTGGGATGATAGAGCTCCTGGAAACAACTGGAAAATTGTGGTCTATACTCAGGCTCCCTAACTGGAGGAATCTCGGCTCTCAGGTTTGAAGTGACTGTAAGGCATAGGGATGGAGCTGTGCAGAGAGGGGTGATGGGGGTTATTGCTTGTCTAGTGTTTCAGAGGCTCAAGAGGTATAGATAGAGGTTTGAAGATGATGACATGTCCTCTCATTATAGCCTCTATTTTCTTCAGGGGTAGAAAGGGGCAGGGCAGGGCAGACACACAGACATTTGAAAACTAAATGGTTGGTGGCAGAGCTTTTCCCAGACTTGGTGGGCTTTTCTTATAGGATTTCATGCATTCATTCATTCACTGGTTTATTCATTTATTTGTGAGATATTTACTGACTTCCTATTATGGGAAGAGGCTGAACTAACATTCTGAGTGGAGTGGATGCTAAGGTAAATCAGATAGGGACCTTGTCTTAAAGGAAGTTAGAAGCCAGTAAGGGAGAAAAGATAGAAATATCAATACCTAAAATGCAAGATGGGGCTTCCCAGGTGGCATAGAGGTAAAGAATCTGCCTATCAATGCAGGATACCCAGGAGATGGGATTCCATCCCTGGGTCGGGAAGATCCCCTGGAGAAGGAACTGGCAACCCACTCCAGTATTCTTGCCTGGAAAATTGCATGAGCAGAGGAGCCTGATGGGCTACAGTCTGTGGGGTTGCAAAGAAAAATACAAGATAGAAAATACCAAATGCAAAAATCTGAGTATTTCCAAAGTATTATGGGATTGTGGAAGAGGAATAAATTACTTCTAACTTGTGACTGAGCAAGGGATCATGGAGGAGAGGAGTGGATTTAGACTGGGGAGAGAGGGCGGAAGTGTGTCTCTCCTCACGCCTGGAGATGGGAAAGTGGGACACAGCAAGCAGTTCAGTTTGGTGGGACCAGGAGGTTATTAAAAGCAGTTCGATGGTTTTTGTCTTACCCTGTGCCTGCACCTTCAAGAACAAGCTATCATGTGGAAGAAAGTATCAGGCCCAATTCTTGCCTCCATTAGTGTGAATGAGAAAGGAGTTAGGGACAAAAGCTACCTCCAGTCTTGGAGCCTTTAGGATTCTGCTGAGGAGAGAAATCTGCCAAAAATCATCTTGGAAACCTCCTTCCTTGCTGGCTTCCTCAGCAGATCCTGACACCCGTTTCAAGCAGCGGGGAGGGGGCAGGCAAATCAACTGTCCACACAAACACCGCTGGTGGATCCCTGCTGCCAGATCTTCCTGGTTTGGTGAGTTGGCTCCTTTGCACAAACCCTAGAAACCCACAACTGTAAATAAACTGTATCTTGGAGAAAGAGCTGAAGCGAAACCATTCCAGTGTATGGACATAACACTGCCGTTGTTCTGGCGCAAGGAAGACCCTGGGTGTGCACACAGAGTGAGGATGGGAAGAACACGAGAGGGTCCTGAAGTGGCTTCTGCTAAAATATTTTCACGGGCTCTAGACGTTGATTTCCAGAAACTAAGTATATACAGCTTAGAAGATGTTGAGAAAACTGATGAACGTCTTGGAAAAATTTACCAATAGTGCTGCAAAGAATAGTAGTTAATTCTTTTATTTAGAAAAACTTAAAAATTTGCAAGACTTTAAAAAATTGCAGTAAAATATAAATAAAATAACATTTACCATTATAACCATTTTAAGTGTACAGTTCAATGGTATTAAACATGTTCACATTGTTGTGCAACCTCCAGTATCATCCACCTTCATGACTTTTTCCATCTTCCTAGATTGAAACACTGTATCCATTAAACAGTCATTCCCCATTCCTCCTTCCCCCAACCTCTGGAAACTACTGGTTTGCTTTCTGTCTTTTTGAATTTGACTACTCTAGGTATTTCATATACTGTGACTCCATGGACTGTAGCCTGTCAGTCTCCTCTGTCCATGGAATTTTCCAGATGAGAATACTGAAGTGGGTTTCCATTCCCTTCTCCCGACGATCTTCCCAACCCAGGGACTGAATCCAGGTCTCCCGCATTGTGGGCAGAATCTTTACCATCTGAGCCACCAGGGAAGCCCTGCACTCCAGGTACCTCATATAAGCAGAACTGTACAACATTTGTTTTTTGGTAACTGGCTTATTTAACTTTGCATACTATTTTCAAGGTTTATCCATGTTATAGCTTGTGTCAGAATTTCCTTCCTTTACAAGGCTGGATAATATTCCTTTATATGTGCATACCACATTTTACTTCCGTAATCATGTACTGATGGGCACTTGGGTTGTTTCCTTTAGCTAATGTGAACATGGGTGTATAAATATCTGTTTCAGTCCTTGATTTCAATTCTTTTGGGTAGATACCCAGAAGTGGAATTGTTGTATTATATGGATAATTCTATTTTAAAATTTTTTATACTGTTTTCCATAGTAACTGCATTTTACATTCCCACCAGTAAAGCCCAAGGGTTCCAATTTCTCCATATCCTTGCCAATGCTTACTGTATTCTGGTTTTTTAAAAATAACAATTGTCATAATGAGGGTGAAGTGATTGAACACTTTTTGAATGGTAATAATGTACTTAGCTTTCCAGAGCATTGATTACAAAGCAGTTTAATGTATCTGTTTCCCCAGGTACCTATTCTCAGTTTCACATGGATGTTACACTGACTGATTTCCTTCTGAAACTTGGACAATTAAATCTGTGTTTCTTGAAGCAAATAGAAAAACAATGACACAGCAACGTGATGAGCTATCACATAATTTTTGTGCCTGATGCTCTTGGGTCCTGGGCACACACCTTCAAGACTTCCAGCTCATATACTCTACCCCAAAACTTTCAGCTGCAGAAAGATCTACAGATCTTTACTTGTGAGCTTCCTCCAGCTGTTGGGGTCTTCTTAGCCTTGAACGGGGCAAACTCAAAATGTTGGGGCATTAACACCCACTGGGAACAGCCCTCGAACCAATGACTGAGCCCTGGTTGCCCAGGGTGATAGCCTGCTCGTTGGCATCTTTCCTTGTCTCACTTCCTCAGTTTTCTGACTGCTTCTTGGAATCACCTCCTAAAGAAGCTCTTTGCATTCACGTCTGTCTCAGCATCTGTTCTGGAGGAACCCAACCTATGACAGTCATTGCAATGATGACTAGGTGGACTTTGTTGTTGCATGCTGAAAAGTTTATAAAATAATGACACTTGAGAAGACTGTAACTAGATTAAAATTGTGCTTCTGTGAAAATAAGCTTCATAACTGCTTATAATTTATATAAAAACATTTTTTTCCTGCTGAAAGTATTCTATGTGTATTTCCCTTGTGAAGCTATTTACATTATGTAATAAAAATGAATTTCCTTGAACATTTCAAGGTTTTGGTCATCTTGCTATATTAAATATTTGAAAATGTATGGTCTCTATTATCCCAAGAACAGCTTTGTCTTTCACATATGCCTTGCTGCTGCTGCTGCTGCTAAGTCACTTCAGTTGTGTCTGACTCTGCGACCCCATAGACGGCAGCCCACCAGGCTCCCCTGTCCCTGGGATTCTCCAGGCAAGAACACTGGAGAGGGTTGCCATTTCCTTCTCCAGTTCACCGATGCCTTCAGTTCAGTTCAGTCGCTCAGTCGTGTCCGACTCTTTGCGACCCCATGAATCATAGCACGCCAGGCCTCCCTGTCCATCACCAGCTCCCAGAGTTCACTCAAACTCATGTCCATCGAGATGGTGATGCCATCCAGCCATCTCATTCTCTGTCGTCCCTGTCTCCTCCCGCCCCCAATCCCTCCCAGCATCAGAGTCTTTTCAAGTGAGTCAACTCGTTGCATGAGGTGGCCAAAGTATTGGAGTTTCAGCTTTAGCATCAGTCCTTCCAGTGAACACCCAGGATTGATCTCCTTTAGAATGGACTGGTTGGATCTTTAGATTACACTTAATGTTTCAGATTCCTACAACGTCCCACCTTGGAAAGTTGACTTCATGCTGGCTCCTGGGTATGTTATTGTCTTCAGCTATGCATCAGCTTAAAAGCTAAGTGAGACTTGAAATTCTATTCTCCTTGCTTTACATATGTAGAAAAATATTTATTGCCTTTTCTTTTTGTGCTGAGAGTCTCATTTGTGAAATTTCACCCTGTTGAGTCGTATACGTTTCTAATGGGAAATATTTTAACTTTTGTTTGATAAACCATTCTTTGACTTTCTTATTTCCAAATGTTAGTTTCATGAGTGTCTAGAAGGAAGATAATTTAAGGATTCCTGGGCAAATTAGGTTTAGTTATGTGACAATGTGATTTGCCATAAATTGCACATTCTGTATGTCTTAAGTGAGGATTTATTGTGGAACATGAAAAGTATGTGGTCAAGGAGTTATTTTTAATTTTTTGAGTGTTATTGGAAGTCTAAATGTTTCACAGCAAACTCACTAAAATTTTGAAAATCAGATGAAATTTATAGGCAGGAGCTCAAGGAAGGGGATGTTGTCCAGAGGGAAAAGGCAGACTATGAGGAGGTAACTTCTGATAAGAAATACTATTTCCTCTGAAGCTTTGGGGCCTGATGATGGTTAGATTTAGTTGTTGGCCAGCAATCCTGTAAGGGCTTCCCTTGTGGCTCAGACAGTAAAGAATCTGCAGAGTAAAGCAGAACTGAGTTCGATCCCTGGCTCAGGAAGATCTCTTGGAGAAGGGAATAGCTACCCACTCCAGTATTCTTGTCTGGAGAATTCCGTGGACAGAGGAGCCTGGTGGGCTACTGTCCATGGGATTGCAGAGAGTTGGACATAACTGAGCAACTAACACTTTCACTTTGAATATACTCAATCCTGTATACCTAGGTGAAGATTTTCTCAGAGAAACTTAATCCATCATGGATGAGGCCATTATCAAGTTAAGAAGAAACTGACCTGAGTTTGATATTTGGTTGTTGCAAAATAAGTGGTAGTGAGTTGCTTTTCTTTAATAACTCATGGAGGTTTTGAGGTCTACAATTTATAAACTCTGTAACTCTTCCAACACTATATATATTCCTAAGAAGGTCACCCTTAGAACTCAGAATAATGCAACAGGGTGCTGAATTTCCAGAGGGTAAGTTCATTTTGCCTGGCAATTTCTTCTTTAGACAGATCTCTTTGCATCGGGGGCACTGAGCTTGCTCCTGAAGGATGGAGACCTGACAGCCAGTGAGAGAGCATTAGGTACCACTGTGCATCAACTTGGTAGTGTGTTGGGCACCGGAGACACATCCATGAACAAAAATCCTCAGGGGCAGGGATTATCCATATCTTTGATCTTTAATTGCTCTAACACATCCTGCTGATTTCTACATGTGTCCGTCCGCCTCTTTGATCTTTGAGAGCCACATTAAATTTAATATAGGGTTTGTTGGCAGTGAAGTGGTGCTAAACCACCAGTTCATCTTATTCAACTACAATCTTCCCCCATCCATCCTTTGTCCCCCATTCATGTTGTCTGTGAGACAGATAAAACTATAAAGATGGTACCCATTATATTTAATTATGATGGAAATGTGGAAGGCCTTTGATATATTCCACAGAGGGCTCAATAGAGAAGTCACAGTTTGACAAATCATTAAGTAAAATGATAGAGCAAACCTATTCTGACATAGAATAAGTAAAAAGCAAAAAAAAACCCAAAAAACCCTAAGACTGCTTCACAGCTTCTTTTTTTGTGTGTGTTACTTCCTTGGATAATTTATCCCTATGTAAAAGCCCATCCGTTTACAAGTTCACCTTTCACTCAATACTTATCCATAAAAGGAAACATTGGCTCAGTACGATACTGGTTCTGGCTTATACCAACTCACAAAAGTCAGCTGTTAAATTTTCAGGAAATTTGTAAGCCAGTTGTTAAACACAGTCAATATTAAAAATTAAATTAGATGAACTTGCAATTAAACAAATTATATAAAATAAGG
This sequence comes from Moschus berezovskii, assembly GCF_049115385.1. NCBI lineage: Eukaryota > Metazoa > Chordata > Mammalia > Artiodactyla > Moschidae > Moschus > Moschus berezovskii. The sequence continues at coordinate 53,280,802 of NC_142477.1, read as the reverse complement.
ATAATCAATACTCTAAATCTATCACATCTTAATCATTAATATTAATATTTGTACTTTTGAGGTGTTTTATTTCAATCATATCTGTGCTGTATAATGATAGGCTACTCTGCATCTCTTCCCAACTTCATGTTTGCTGATATCATATTGGTTGGTTGAAAGCAGCTGAAATTGGCAAACACTATAAATTAGGGCTCCTCCCCCAAGGACCAGCCTGTTGCTAACCATTTACAAATACACCACTGACTCTGCTGTTAGGGGCATTGCACTGACGCCATCAGAGAAGGCAATGGCAACCCACTCCAGTACTCTTGCCTGGAAAATCCCATGGACAGAGGAGCCTGTAAGGCTGCAGTACATGAGGTCGCAAAGAGTCAGACACGACTGAGCGACTTCACTTTCACTTTTCACTTTCCTGCACTGGAGAAGGAAATGGCAACCCACTCCAGTGTTCTTGCCTGAAGAATCCCAGGGATGGGGAAGCCTGGTTGGCTGCGGTCTATGGGGTCGCACAGAGTTGGACACGACAAAGTGACTTAGCAGCAGCAGCAGCACTTACGCCATACTTGTGAGATCTGGGATAATCTCAAAGACTGAGGCATCACCCCAGCATTTGGTGGGGTTGCTTTCCTCTCCTGCGGGCAGGCCAGTACACTGAGGCACAGAGGAAGTGGTATATCTGGGCGCTGGCACAGTCTAATGGGCACTAAGTGGCTCAAAGAAATTTTCTGTCTACATTGAAGCTATGGTTCATGGCCAGTTTTAGGTTAGGCAGAGACATGGCCATAAAAACTCTTGTGGGTACACTTGCCAAGCAGCAATCTTGCTGAACAGTGTGCTTTTTTACTTTCTCAGTTTTGCTATAGAGTTGTGAACTTTGAGTACATTCAGTGGATGCTGCCTAATGTACTACAATCATTTTTGAAGTGACACATTTGACTGCCGACATTCAGTGACCACATGACTTAGCTCTCTCTGGCCAAAGGTATTTCTGCTTCTTTCCAACCCTTGGGTCTCCACTTGCAGGCTCCTAGCATCTTCTTCACAGATAGCACCATTGGAGCGTCCACTTCATAAAATTTCCTCTCATACTATTCTTGGAGTCTAACTTAATCTGCCAAGTTTGCCACACATTTCCCCAGAACTCACCCCTTCTCCTTTAGTAAACATAATATAAATTTTGAGGTCAGTCCAACATGGTTCAAATGCCAGCTCTGTTATTACTAATGGCTGTTACTGCTGTTGTCACACTTAAGTCTGAGTTTACTTTTCTATATAATGGTGTGGACTGAATAATTCTTTGGACTGAATAATTCTTTTGTCTCACTCATTGGAGTATATGTGCTCAGTTGCTCAGTCATGTTTGACTCTTTGCAACCCTGTAGCCCGCCAGACTCCTCTGTCATGGAATTCTCCAGGCAAGAATACTGGAGTGGGTTGCCATTCTCTTCTCCAGGGGATCTTCCCGACCCAGGGATTGAACCCAGGTCTCATGCATTTCAGGCAGCCTGCTACTATGTGAATGTGAATATCCCCACTTGGTGAGAGCAGGACTTCCACTTGCTCTTTTCAGGATTCTGGGGGATTGGCTGGTGGCTGTGACTTCATCAGGCCCCATCCTGCCGCATCTGTGTCTTTGCAGTCGCTTGGGTGCCTCTTTGCTTAGCCTCTGGCTACTGTGCATGTAGTTCTGGATGCCCCTTCCCCAAATCCTCATATTGCTGCTCTTTTATTTCACTGGGCCACATGTGGACATATCCTTTCACTTAATTTTTCATAGAACTGCTGAGCCAGGCTGTATCCTTTAAAAAGATATAATTGATGATTCAAAGGTAGAAGAGTGATTGTCAACTGGCTACTGAGTGTGGCTGCCCTTGGGACTCACAGGCCCAGGATCTTCTGCCTTGGTTTCCACCTAGAGCCCAGGCTGGTGCCCTTGAGAAGGGGCAGTGTTTCCCTCCCCACACCTGGGACAAAGGAAGAACTAGTCAGCTGAAGTATAGAACAATAGAAATTTCCTAATATGAACAGTAGAGAGAAAATAGACTGGGACAAAAAGAAAAGGAACAGAACTTGAGGAACCTGTGGAACCATAGTAAAAGATCTAGCATTCATGTCATAGGAGTTCTGGAAAAAGGAGAAAGAAAGTGCGTCTGAAAAAAATCTTCAAAGAAAAAATGACTGAATACTTCTCAAATCTGCTGAAAGACATAAATCTAAATTTGAGTCAATCTTAAACATGGTAAATCCAAATAAATCTACATCAAGACATATCATAGCCAGACTTCTATAACTACAGACAAAGCAAAAGTCTTGAAAATAGTGTAAGAGAAATGACATCTTACCTTTAGGGGAAAAAACAATTCAAATGACTCAAGATTTCTCATCAGAAAACATGAAGGCTAGAAGGAGGCAGCACAACATGTTTCAAATTCTGAAAAAAAAAGAAAAATTGTCAACCCAGAACCTTATATCCAGTGAAAATATATTTCATGAATAAAGAAGAAATCGAGACATTTTCAGATGAAGGAAAACTAAGACATTTTGTTCTTAGAGGAAGTTGTCTCAACAGAAAGGAAATGATAAAAAGAAGGAATCCTGAAACACCAAGATGGAAGAAAGACAGCTCAAGCAAAAATAAGGATAAATACAAAAATAGGGATAAATACTTTCCTTATCTTGCATCTTCTAAATTATGAACTTGGACACTCAACTACATATATATCTATTGTCATAAGTTAGAAGTTTAGCTAAAAGCGCTGGGAAAACATTCTGTAAGTTCTGTTTTCCCCCCACTCATAGCATGGGTAGTAAACTTAATCTAATAGGAGTGACGTTTGTGGTCCTGCCTTAAGGTCACCATAAGCCTTAACTTATATTTTCGCTCTGGGCTTCCCTGGTGGCTCAGACGGTAAAGAATCTGTTAGCAATGCAGGAGACCTGGGTTCAGTTCCTGGGTTGAGGAAGATCCCCTGGAGAAGGAAATGGCAACCCACTCCAGTATTCTTGTCTGGAGAATCCCAGGGACAGAGAAGCCTAGTGGGATACAGCACATGGGGTCACAGAGTTGGACACAACTGAGCGACTAATGCTTAAGGTCAAAGGATCATGAAACACACCACAATAAGGGACAGCCTATCCATGAGAGTCCCCAACAGAATTGAGCCAAATCCTCCCATCCATTACAGCTGCCGCTCCTGTAGCCTGTCAGACGAACATGCTGTTTCAGCCAAAGCCCGTCAATTTCAGGCCCACTTCCTTTATATGCAGGCCTCCCATTAGGAATAAGATTAAGTCTGGAGACTTTGTCTAAGGTCTTCCTTCCACTTAATATTGCTATTTTCTTTCTTGATCTTTTGTTCTATCATTTTAGTTTTTAGGGCAGCAGCGACATAAATAAACTTCATGGGAAACTGTTTCTGAGGCTTCAGATTGCTGGCAGGCACAAGTGGACCACTAATTGGCTGAGAGACACACAGCAGTCCTCTCTTTTGGGGATATGATTGTGGCAATGCCTGGGGAACCTGGAACTGACAAACTGTTGACAGAAATGTGCTTTGGCTGGATAAAGAGGGTAATTCATAACAACCAAGTATGGAAGGAGACTCAGTTCTGCCACATCTGAACAGGAAGTGTATTTTACCATCCATGTAGTGCAGCCTGCATGAGTTTTGCTTGAGAAAAACTGTGGCTCTGGCCTTTTGTAACATGATCTGTGATATTTCTCCCATCTATTTTCCACTCATCATTTTTTTTTCTTCTATCCCATGCTCTTCCTTCAAGGAGCTACTTGTTGTTCCCCACTTTCTGCCTCTGTGCCTTTGTTCATGCTGTTAATTTTGCCTGTAATGACTTTTTCATCTTATTTCCCTGGAAAGCTCCTACTCATTCTTTAATTCAATAGCTTCTTCCTCTATGGAGCCTTCCCTGGATATACTCCACCTTCATCTCTACCCCATTCCAATGAATTGATTTCTCCTGGGTCTCCTGTAGCACTTTGTATAGCACTATTATTATTATTTATTTATTTTAATTGGAGGCTAATTACTTTATTGAATGGTTTGCCTCCAAGTAGCATATTTTGGGGGCTCCAAAATCACTGCAGATGGTGATTGCATCCATGAGATTAAAAGACTCTTACTCCTTGGAAGGAAAGTTATGACCAATCTAGACAACATATTAAAAAGCAGAGACATTACTTTGCCAACCAAAGTCCGTCTAGTCAAGGCTATGGTTTTTCCAGTGGTCATGTATAGATGTGAGAGTTGGACTGTGAAGAAAGCTGAGTGCCGAAGAATTGATGCTTTTGAACTGTGGTGTTGGAGAAGACTCTTGAGAGTCCCTTGGACTGCCAGGAGATCCAACCAGTCCATCCTAAAGGAGATCAGTCCTGAGTGTTCATTGGAAGGACTGATGTTGAAGCTGAAACTCCAATACTTCGGCCACCTCATGTGAAGAGTTGACTCATTGGAAAAGACTCTGATGCTGGGAGGGATTGGAGGCAGGAGGAGAAGGGGAAGACAGGATGAGATGGCTGGATGGCATCACCGATTCGATGGACATGAGTTTGGGTGAACTCCGGGAGTTGGTGATGGACAGGGAGGCCTGGCGTGCTGTGATTCATGGGGTTGCAAAGAGTTGGAAATGACTGAGCGACTGAACTGAACTGAATTACTTTATAATATTGTAGTGGTTTTTGCCATACACTGACATGAATCAGCCATGGGTATTACATGTGTCCCCCATCCTGAACCCCCTTCTCACCTCCCTCCCCATCCCATCCCTCAGGGTTGTTCCAGTGCACCTGCTTTGAGTGCCCTGTTTCATGCATTGAACTTGGACTGGGGTAGATTACTATTTTTGTTGTTCAGTCACTCAGTCCTGTCCGACTCTTTGAGACCCACATGGACTGTGGCAAGCCAGGCTTCCCTATCCTTCACCATCTCCTGGAGCTTGCTCAAACTCACATCTATTGAGTCAGTGATGCTATCCAACCATCTCTTCTGTCATCCCCTTCTCCTTCTGCCTTCAATCTTTCCCAGCATCAGGGTCTTTTCTAATGAGTTGGCTATTCGCATCAGGTGGCCAAAGTATTGGAGCTTCAGCTTCAGCATCAATCCTTCCAATGAATATTCAGGGTTGATTTCCTTCAAGATTGACTGGTTTGATCTCCTTGCAGTCCAAGAGACTCTTCTCCAACACCACAGTTCAAAAGCATCAATTCTTCGGTGCTCAACCTTCTTTCTGGTCCAACTCTTACATCCACACGTGACTACTGGAAAATAGTCTGCTTCATTTTATATTATCTCCTCTGCTGGACTGAGAAAATGTGATCTTGTTCTTCCTTTTAACTTCAGGGACTGATTCAGTGTTGAACCTGTGGTAAGAGTTCAATAAATTCTCATCGATCTAGCAAATAAATAGATGAGGATACGTGCAATGTCATAGTGATAAAACATTGCCTAACACGTTGGTGTTAGAAAAAAGGAGTAAAAGGTGCAATGCCAGAATTCCACTTCAGGGAAGACATAGTAAACATACTTTATCCTATTCCTTCTTGGATAGTATATAAGAAACAAGCATAAGGAGACTCTGGAAGTTGGAGAGAAGAAGATAGACTGCTTAGGACCTGGAGATCCAAAGAACTCAGTGGTGAGTTCTTCAGATTTTCTTTCTATCCTTATTATCCCAGACTTGTAGCTAAGTGAGCTGGCAACCTGGAAACACCAGTGTGTGCAGACAAAAAAAGGCCCTAATGAAACCTTGTTCACTCTAGTCAAAGGGCCAGGAAAAGAGCAGCCTAGAAAGACAGAAAACTTGGGGGGAAAATAAAACTATTCAAGTCAACCTCCACAAAAACTCTGGGTCCCTTGCCATGCCAGCAGAAACCAGGTGGGAATCTTAGACTTCTACCATCTATAATGAGTTTTCTCAAGTTCCTCCTACCTGGAGTGGTGACAGAGAAAACTGAGTAGGGAGCTGGGACTTCATTCCCACTGAGAGGTAGTGAGTGGCCCGTGCCCGTGAGGTGTCAGTAGAGGGCATGTGGGGATCAATAATGAGGCAGTCTTAACCCTCTCAGTCAAACACGTTTCAGTGTGGATTGAGTGGGAAGCCAGAACTGGCTCCCCAGCTCAGTAGTAATGAAGGGGTCCCTTGCTCAGGCATCAGTGAAGCCTAAGCGGGAAACCTGGCAGCCTTTCTTTTCTCATTGGAACAGTGTCAGAGGAAGACAGCTAAAACTAAAGGTTAAAGTCAGATTTTTTACCCAGGATCTTTTTGGTTTGCACCAAAGAGAGGTATTTCCTGTTAAAACCTTGGGTTCATTTACTCACTCATGAAATGTTAATTGAATATCTACCGTGTGTTAGGGTTAGTGCAAGGCATTGAGGATAGAACTCAGAACAAGACAGACATAGATGTGATCTCTGCCCACAAAGAACTTACATTCTGGTAGGGAACACAGACTTCACAGAAACAAATATATTATAGCATAATAAAATTAAGAAGTACTACTAATAATAAGAAAACCATATCATCATTAACCCTTTGGTGATACTTATTGTATACATGTACAACCACCCAGAAGCCAGACTCTTCTCTTTCACACTGGTTATCAACACTTCCAACCTCTTGATCAAAAACCATTCCAGAAAGCAAACACAAGATTCTCTGATTCACTGAGAGTATCTTTTTAAAAATGTATCCTCATGATAAATTAGCTAGGAGGAGGTTTTAAATTTACAGTTCATTAATAGATAAGAAGTCTTTGAATACATAAGATATTCACTAACCTATAGGATTGACACTTACCTCAGCAACATTTCCCAGTTTTCATTCATGAACTTAACTGGTGTATTTATAGATTTCACACATGAATGATTGTGCTTTTTGCTTAGCAGAAGTTTATTGAGCATTTACTATGTGTCAGACTCTGTACCAGGTTTTAGGGACACAAAGATGAAGACGATACAAAGTGTTGAGAATAGAGGCAGGGAGAATTTCTCCCTCAACTCTCTGTGTGAATCTTACAAGCAAAAAAAAAAAAAAACAACCAGAAAGAAGAGCCATCCTACTTATTATGGCGTTATTTGGAATTGGGAAAGACTGGAAATAATCCAAGTGTCCATCAGTAGAGGACTGGTTGAATAAATACTGGTATGTCTATACAGTGGTGTACCATGTAGCTGTAAAAGAAATGAGGGATATCTCTGCATAATGCTAGAATGTAACCTTTGGAATACCATGTTAACTTCAAGAAAAGCAAGGGGGATAAAATGTGCAAAGTATGCTATCATATAAAAATAGGAGGATAAATATAAAACAAGTTTTCATAAGAATATAGTTATCCATTAGAAAGGAAAAGAATAAGACTGTGATCAAAGCTACATTTCTCTGAATATTTGTTTTGCAGATTTGACTTTGAAACCATATAAATGTTCAAAATAATTGAAAACAAAATTCAATTAAAAAACTAATTTCTAATAACTGAAAGCAATAAAAAACAAATATACCTGTGTATCAAGTTGGTGGCATAACTGCACAAATAAAAACTCTTTTAGCTGTCTGTATAATGCAGGATTTTGTCAGTGAATTCTTAGTGAGATATACCCTAGGAAAGAAAGTCCTGCAAAATAAACAAACCACTTCAGAACAAAGCCAAAAAACCCTTAAACTGTTTTTAGCAATGATGTTTTTGGTGTATTGTCATGATGTGTGTATTTTGTGAAATACAGATTATGTGTATATTTTGTGAAAGAGCCAGTGAATGTCCTCTTGTATTGTTGAGAATTGGGATTTCAGCATGAGAAAAAGGAGCTATGAATCCAAGAATTTAAGTACATCTCCTGTGTACCTAAGTTCACAGAGTAAGTATTGGTGTTAACTGGTTATGTGTTTTAAAGCAAACATACAAATTCCTTCCTTATCTGTCTATAGAAAAGGCCTAGAAATGATGACTGACCCACTAGCCAGGAGCACTCTAGTGAATTAATGGATCTAGATAATGATTAATAACTGCTAACACCACAAGAAAGACAGGTACTTTTTGTTCCTAACAGAAATAGAAACTGAACCTCAATCTGATCAAGCCTCTGGATCTTATTACCTGCTGCTGCTGCTGCTGCTAAGTCACTTCAGTCATGTCCGACTCTGTGTGACCCCATAGACGGAAGCCCACCAGGTTCCCCTTTCCCTGGGATTCTCCAGGCAAGAACACTGGAGTGGGTTGCCATTTCCTTCTCCAATGTGTGAAAGTGAAAAGTGAAAGTAAAGTCGCTCAGTCGTGTCCGACCCTTAGCGACCCCACGGACTGCAGCCTACCAGGCTCCTCCATCCATGGGATTTTCTAGGCAAGAGTACTGGAGTGGCTTGCCATTGCCTTCTCCGGGATCTTATTACCAGTTCACAGAAAATAGAATGGAGAGAGAGGAACATGCTAAATGACACTGTGTGTGCTGAGTTGCTTCAGTTGTGTTTTACTCTTTGAGACTCTATGCACTATAGTCCCCCAGGCTCCTCTGTCCATGGGTTTTTCCAGGCAGGAATACTGGAGTGGGTTGCCAGTTTCTCCTCCAGGGGATCTTCTGTGGAGATGGAATAATCAAGAGACACTCTGGTAAGCTGTATGAGAAAAATGGACCAGTTTCTTCAACAATTAAATTACAAGGGGAAAAAATAATGGCAGGAAAACTGTATGTTTAAAGAGACCAGGTGGCGCTAGTGGTAAAGAACCTGGCTGCCAATGCAGGAGATGTAAGAGACACTGGTTCTATCCCTGTGTTGGAAAGATTCCCTGGAGGAGAAGATGGCAACCCACTCCAGTATTCTTGCCTGGAGAATCCCATGGATGGTGGAGCTGGGGGGCTACAGTCCATGGGGTCACAAAGAGTTGGACACAACTTGAAGCGCCTTAGCAAAGAGACCAAAGAGGCATATTAATCAATTTCAATATATGAACGCTATTTTGATATTAACTTGACTAAGTTGCTTGCTTAAAAAACTAGACAATTGGTGACACTTGAACATTGACTAATGTAATTTGGCATTAGTGAATTAATATTAAATTTTAAAATGTTCAAATTAAAAAGTTGAAATAAAAAAATAAAAAATTTTAAAAAAATTAAAAAAGTTTTAAAAACCACAATAATAGTTATGCTTTTAAAGAGAGACCTTGTCTTCTGAAGATACATATTGCAATATTTATAGGTGGCGTGACATAGACAGGAATTTACTTCAAAATATTTCAGAGGTGGGGGAACTGAATGGGACAGACATGAAACAACATTTACCATCAATTGAGAATTGTTGAAGTTGGATGATGGATTCATGAGGGCTCATTCTAGCACTCTCTCTGCTTTTGCAAAGGTGCAAAAATATTCATGCTGAAAGGTTAGTAACAAAAAAGAGACAATCTACTTAATAAAAGGTTTACTTTCTGAGTTCATTAAGGCTTGGTCTGACCATGTTTAGGACCTGTCATCTGGTTCCCGTTTCCTTAGATACTAACAAATATTATTATGAACAGAAAAATGAGTTTGCTGAGATACTTTTTCCGTGTGCTCCCCTAATGTAAGAGAAATCGGGGGCTGCCAAACCTGTGAAACTGAAACTGCGGTGAGGAGCCTAGTGTGGTTGCTGACTTGCTCTTTAGGGTTCTGCTTCTTCCATTTGGTCCCTGATACTGACACCCAACAGCCATCTGTGGCTGTGGCTTGGAAATGATGTGGCATCTGAAAGGGAGGGAACTCCAACAGTAGGACTGTGTCAACTGCTCAATAAAGAAGAACATAAAATATTGCCTCCATGTAGCATCAGTAATTGAGAAACATTTTTGAAACTTGGGTCATGGGTTTTTAGGGTTCTTAGGAAACTTATAGGTTTTCTAGTCCAAATCATTTGTGGCAGATGTGAAAAAAAATGAAAGCCCAGAGAGATGAAGTGACTTGGTCAAGGTTGCAGAGCTCCTGGCAGAGCTGGGGTCAGAGCTCACATTTTGCTGGTTTCCAGAGTTCTGTGTGCTTTTCTCCAGACTACATCTGGTGTGGATGGTACCTTGATGTGTTTCTTCGGTCTTAGTTTGAACTCCGTATAGTAAGTACCACTAATTCTCTGGAGTCATGTTCTATTGTTGCCATTGTTTAGTTGCTCAGTCGTGTCTGACTCTTTTGCGACTCCATGAGATTGTAGCCTGCCAGGCTCCTCTGTCCATGGGATTTCCCAGGCAAGAATATTGGAGTAGGTTGTATTTCCTTCTCCAAGGGGTCTTCCCAGCCCAGAGATGGAACCACATGTGTCTCCTGCATTGGCAGGCGGATTCTTTACCACTGAGCCACCTGGGAAGCACAATGTTCTACTACAGTGTGGAATCTTCAGTTCTTCCAGTAATGTGTGTGTTCGTGGGGAGGGGAGTACATGACTTTAAAATAGTTAACATAATTGGCTGAAGGAAACTTCTTAGGGGAAGTTGTGACTTGTGCTTGGTAGTGAAGAAAGCTGCATATCAGAGTGTGAGTTTGCTCGCCAGATTCTAGGAAGGAGTTTATACAATAAGTGGTCTCTGGTGTCAGATAATCTGAGACTGAATTCATGTTCTACTGCTTTCCAACTGTGTGACCTTATACAAATTATCAATGTCTGTATAACATCTATAAAATGAGGATAATTAATAGCATCTACATCGTGGTGTCATTGTAAAAACTCAATGAATCAGTATAAGTAAAACTCTTAGACCAAGGCCTGGCACCTTTCAGTCACTGTTGGCTGCAACCTAACACTACATGCAAGTAGCAGTCATTGGGCATGACCAACAGAACTTAGGTAGAAGATCATTAAGCTTCCCTGGTGGCTCAGTGGGTGAAAAATCTGCCTGCAATGGTTCGATCTCAGTTCGATCTCTGGGTTGGGAAGATCCCCTGGAGGACGGCATGGCAACCCACTTCAATATTCTTACCTGGAGATTCCCCATGGACAGAGGAGCCTGGTAGGCTACAGTCCATGGAGTTGCAGAGTTGGACTCGACTGAATGACTAAGCACAGAACAGCAAAGATCATTAGGCACTTGGTAACTTCAAATAGAGCTTGCTTGCTCAAACTACCTTGGAATGTGTTAACTATTTCTTAGGATATTGAAAGTCTCCTTCAATCTAGAGCTGATACAGTGCCTAAAAGTCTCAGCCCTGGTTAATGAAGTTAAAGACTGTTTTATGATTAATTGTTATCTAGAAGTAGTAAGTGTAATCATATAAGTCATCATACACCTCATTGTCAATTCGCTCATCATCCAAGAGAGAGCTTGTTAGCCAAGCCTTTATGGTAGGAAGCACAGTCAAGAACAATATTGAGGAATGTCAACTAAAAGGATGCACAACATGATAGTTGCTGGTTGCCATGAAATGAAAAGACGCTTACTCCTTGGAAGGAAAGTTATGACCAACCTAGATAGTATATTAAAAAGCAGGGACATTACTGTGCCAACAAAGTTCCATCTAGTCAAGGCTATGGTTTTTCCCGTGGTCATGTATGGATGTGAGAGTTGGACTGTGAAGAAAGCTGATCGCCGAAGAATTGATGCTTTTGAACTGTGGTGTTGGAGAAGACTCTTGAGAGTCCCTTGGACTGCAAGGAGATCCAACCAGTCCATTCTAAAGGAGATCAATCCTGCGTGTTCATTGGAAGGACTGATGCTAAAGCTGAAACTCCAATACTTTGGCCACCTCATGCGATGAGTTGACTCACTGGAAAAGACTCTGATGCTGGGAAAAGTTGGGGGCAGGAGGAGAAGGGGACAACCGAGAGTGAGATGGCTGGATGGCATCACCGACTCTGTGGACATGAGTTTGAGTGAACTCTGGGAGTTGGTGATGGATAGGGAGGCCTGGCGTGCTGTGATTTGTGGGGTCGCAGAGAGTCAGACACGACTGAGCGACTGAACTGAACTGAACTGAAGTTTTATTTGGGGCAAAATGAGGACTGCAGCCTGGGAAACAGCACCTCAGATAGCTCTGAGAAACTGTTCCAAAGCAGCAGTAGGGGAAGGTCAATATATAAGATTCTAATGAAAGGGGAGTTCAGTGCAATCAAGTACTTACTTTATAAAAGGTTTTCTACTAGTCCTGAGGAGCTGATGTCACATGAAGGGATTTAGTGCTTTTCTAGGTATGAGGAGATGCAAGATTGGGACCATGAAATCAGTTCCTGAAAATATCTAACTATCTAAAAACCTGCTCTACCAGTTTCCCAGGAGCACAGAGTGCCTTACTTTCCACCCTGAATTCCCTTCAGGGAGTGTTGAAGGTTGGCAGCTGCAGCAGCACAGGCAGATGGCAAATGCCCTGTGGTTTTTGTTCAGTCGCTGACAAATGCTCTTGATGAGTGACAATTTGTAGTTGACAGGAACCTGATGAACACCTCCAAGGCAGTTACAGTAGACACTGTTGGTGCCCATATTCCCTGGCTGTCACTTTCGTATTCCAAAGGCTGCTTTCTCAGAAACCGTGAACCCTGTCTCAGGGTGATTTATTCTGTAGCTCTGGGAGTACATTCAGTCCATGAGCAGGGCAAGCTGGAAGTGCAGGAACATTAATGACCCTGGAGTAACTCTCCAACATCTCCAATGACAGTGGGTGAGTTGCTCATACTCCAGCTTCCTAGCCCCATATTTGGAATATCTCTGAGGTGTGTTCTGCACTGTCTCCCAGTTCCCCCATGGGACTGAGTTCCCTTGCCCATAGTGGTAATCAGGATAAAAAAGTACCCTTTATTACCTGTTTATTCTCACTCCTCTACTATCCTAGTGGTTTCCTGATGTGTCTCATAACTAGGTTACCTTCACACTGAAATTGTGGTATTAGTTTCAGCGTGTGTGTAATGGAGAGGTCTCCCTCATTGGTGGCTCAGATGGTAAGGAATCTGCCTGCAGTGCAGGAGACCTGGGTTTGATTCCTGGGTTGGGAAGATCCTCTGGAGAAGGGAATGGAAACCCACTCCAGTATTCTGGCCTGGAGAATTCCATGGACAGAGGAGACTGGCAGTCTACAGTCCACGGGGTTGCAAAGAGTTGGACATGACTGAGCAACTTTCACTTTCTTTTTCACTTTCATTTCTTCATATCACCAAGAAATGCTCTGATACCAGCTGGGGTGTCCTACAATTTAACTCAATTCTGATTGTATCTATCTATCAGAGCATCAGGTTCCACAGGTTAAGTGCTCAGTTCCATACGACTGCCCTTGCTTTGGATGCCAGTTGAAATTCCAGGTTGTTATTTGTGTTTTTGACTGACTTGCTCTAAGTCAGAAGTTCCTATGACTCCCTTGATTAATATCTGGGAGTGGCTCTCAGATTTAGGAAAAATGTTTACTCCCTGAATTGTCGCTTTATTACAAAGAATACTAAAGGATACGAATCCACAGTCAGATGAAGAGATACCTAAGGTGAGGTTCCAAACAAAGAAGCTTCTGTTCCTGTGGAATTCGGGCCTGGTATGGTGGCATGTGGAAGGGCTCTGTTTCACCAGCCTGGAAGCTCTTTGAACTGCCTCCTTTCAGGTTTTTTATGGAGGCTTCATTACGCAAGCACGATTGATTAAATCATTGGCTATTGGTGACTGATTCAACTTTCAACTCCTCTTCAGTTCAGTTCAGTTCAGTCGCTCAGTCGTGTCCGACTCTTTGTGACCCCATGAATCATAGCACGCCAGGCCTCCCTGTCCATCACCAGCTCCTGGAGTTCACTCAAACTCATGTCCATCTAGATGGTGATGCCATACAGCCATCTCATTCTCTGTCGTCCCTGTCTCCTCCCGCCCCCAACCCCTCCCAGCATCAGAGTCTTTTCAAGTGAGTCAACTCGTTGCATGAGGTGGCCAAAGTATTGGAGTTTCAGCTTTAGCATCAGTCCTTCCAATGAACACCCAGGATTGATCTCCTCTAGAATGGACTGGTTGGATCTCCTTGCAACTCCTCTTACCTCTCCAGAAATCAGGGGGCAGAACTGAAAGTCCCGTGGTAGGTTCCCAAAGCAACCAGCTCCCAATCCTTAGGTACTTTCCAAAAGTCATCTCATCAGTCCTTAGGTACTTTTCCAAAAGTCATCTTATTAATATAAACTCCATTGTGGAGGAAAGGTGCTTGTTCTGAATAGTATGGCACCCATTTCAGCTTTGTGGCTCCCAAGTAATTTCAGGACCTGAAGTGAAAGTGAAAGTTGCTCGGTCGTGTCCAACTGTTTATGACCCCATGGACTTAACAGTCCATGGACTTCTCCAGGCCAGAATACTGGAATGGGTAACCTTTCCTTTCTTCAGGGTATCTTCCCAACCCAGGGATCAAATCCAGGTCTCCCGTACTGCAGGCAGATTCTTTCCCAACTGAGCTATGAGGGAATCCCCAGGACCTGAAGACAGGAGACCAAATATTGTAACAAAAGATGCTCCCATTGCTCTTATCACTAAGGAAATTCCAAGACTTTGGGGATCTGTGAGCCAGAAACCATGGAGAAGACTAAATAGATATTAAAAATATATTTTGGTCCTTTGAGTGACCAAATATATATTTTTTATACATCATGATATCTCACATTCGAATCTGTACCTCAGTATCTACTTTGGGGGAAGTCCAGAGCAGGATAGCAGCCTTCCAGCATTTGGCTGGGGCTCCCTATGCCTCTTGTTCTTTCTGCCTCTCCCCATTCTCCGCATCTGCAACCACAATGTCAACCCCAAAGTTTAAGGGCTGTTTTTTCTTTTATTTAACTATTTAATTTTGGCTGTGCTGGGTTTTCGTTGCTGCCTGTGGGCTTTCTCTAGCTGCCGTGAGTGAGGGCTACTCTCTAGCTGTGGTGCGGCGCGTTCTCATTATGGCCCTTTTGTTGCCGAGCACAGGCTCTAGGGCACACCAGCTTCAGCAGCTGTGACACAGGGGCTTAGTTGCCCTGCGGCATGTGGGATCTTAGTTTTGAAAAACATGTTCCCTGTAGGCAGCTTCTTAACCACTGAACCACCAGAGACTATTTTTCTTATGTATCTACTAGTATGTCTATGGAAATCTCCCTGGGGTAAGTAAGGAATAGGTATTCAGAATTAACAGTATCATAGAATCCTCCTGAAATAAGCAAGCCACATAGACTGACTCTTGGGAAGGGGGAAAATGTCAAAATAAACCATTTCTCTGTAGAACTCAGGAATTCAACCTTCTTGACAACCAATTCCTGAGTGAAATCAGGAAATTCAAATTTGGGCTGGAAGCAAGTTATCTGACATCTCTTGCATCAATACCACCATTAACAAAATTTGCAAATTGTATCCATTCTCAGACTTATTGACCCTGATAGTATTTTAATAACTAGATCAAGTTCATCAGGCTCCTTTGAAAGTATAATTTTATACAGATTTGGAAAATATTAAATTTCTGAATCTTTTATGCAATGAACTGACGAGAACAAGCATCTTATTAAAATTAATGAAATAATTTACTCCTTAAAGTTCAATATTGCTAAAAGCTAAGTAGTATTTAGACAATGATGACAAGGCCAAAAACAAGTAACTGTGAAAGTAATCTCTTTCAGACCAAGCATACTAAGTGCTTTTGTAACCTTTTTTTTTCCTTCCTACAAAGTAATGACAAAATTTACCAAGTCTAATATAAGGGATGGAAATTGAAATTTCAATTAAGTAATAGTATTCAATGTTTATATAGTTTTTTTACCATAGTGCTCTAAGAATTATCAAATAATAATTGAACTTTCTAAGTCACTTACTTCACTGCCTCTTACCCCTCACCTTTATGAAGAATTTTTAAAAATAACTTCAAGCATATGATAATTATATTGTTAAAACGTTCTAGAAGTAGAGTTTTATTAATTTGTCATTCATTTTTTCAATCATTCATCATTACAATAAAATTTTCCATTTATCCATCCATTCATCCACACACTCACCCATATACTTACAAATTTTTATTAAGCAACCACCACATGTGAGGTCTTATGGTAAATTCTGGCTCTACAGTGGTGATCAAAACAGTTATGGGTCCCAGCTCTCATGGAGCTAGTAGTATAGTAAATTCTACAGCATAAATTCTAATAAGATTCATGTGTTTATACTGTTTCCATCCAAAATAATTTTTGAAATATGCTTTCCTAATTAAGATTCAGATAGTTAATTTCAGGTATAATACTTTCAGTTGCACAGATCTAGAGATAAGAACATTTGAAAAGAGAATGGAGGCCTTGTCTGAATACAGCTGAGTTCAACAAACACAAACCTGTATTCCGTGCAGGTTAATGTGGTTAGATTACATTATGAGGTGTGCCAGTGTGGCAAAGCAAGGCAGTGGCTCATGGAAACCAATATATTAGCTCACTTCTGTTTTAATGTTGTTCTGTTAAGTTTTTTAAAAAAAATAATTAAGAGAACAGAGGTTATAGGCAAGGCCAAAATTTGTGATGCTTCCATCTTAGAATTCCTATGTCAACTTGGGGTTCAAAAATTTTTCTTCCCTTCCTTGGTCATTGACACTTCTAAAAGGGCAGGTAAATAATCATTCCTGACTCATAGAGCAAGCTGAATCATCTCTAGCTGAGAGAAATGGACCATTTCCTCCAGAGATGTGTTTGCTCACATTGCTTAGTCTTAGATATCTCTATGCTGGGTTGGGTCCTGAGAGAGTTGAGTTCTCAAAAAGAGCAAATGAGTTCACCTTTATTTTCATTGATATGATTTTTACCATAGCATTTGCTATAGCTTCTTTTTTTTTTGTCTAGTCACGGGTGGGGAGTACAAAACTGGTGATCTAGATATTTCCTTCCCTCTACCTTGGGAAATCATTGACAAACTGTTAGTGAATCAGGTCTCATCTGTACCGGACAAGAGTGTTAAGAGGAAATTGTCCTTCGGAGATTCTGAATGACTCACACTTGACTGAGCTTTCTTTAGAACAATTCTTGTATTGTAGGTGTTTTATACTGATACATGTTTCCATTATGACTACTCTATACATATCACTTTTAAAATAATTTTTGGAACATAGCATATTTATTTGCATGTTCATGTTAGCTTGTTAGACCCTGAGTTCCTACATGGCAGGAATTGTCTTTTCTTCTTGGTATTTCCAAGGATCAGCACAGTGTTCAGTTAATAGTGAAAGTTGCTCAGTTGTGTCTGACTCTTTGCGAGTTCATGAACTATACAGTCCATGGAATTCTCCAGGCCAGAATACTGGAGTGGGTAGCCTATTCCTCCTCCAGGGGATCTTCCTGACCCAGGAATCAAACTGGGGTCTCCTGCATTGCAGGCGGATTCTTTACCAACTGAGCCATCAAGGAAGCCCGCTCAGTTAATAGAGGTGCTTTATAAGTGTTTGTTGTCAGAATGAATGAATCTCTCTGAATGCTCAATAATGAGGACTCAGATGTGTATTTGGATTGGTTATTAACATGGCTACTTTGCACTGTTGGCTGGTATGACCACATGTGAGCCTGCTTTGGTTTTCTACAACATGGCTAATTTTCATGGTATTACCATATCCAATGTTCTTCCAGTGGAGTTGCTCTTGTAGTTCGGATGGAAAAGCTGCTATATTATTTCACACGGTTGTGAAATAATAAAATAAACAATAATCTCAAATATCAGAGAAAATTATTTTCATTGAACTTTACAAAAAACAATTCTACAAGATCAACTTACAAAATATACACAAAAAGAGAAAATAGTGTTACAGACTACTGAGTACCATGTATTATTTTTATAGTAGGAACAAGAATGTTTGCCATGCAGCAGTATGTGGTTAAGATAAAAATATCTTTTCAAATAAGTCAGGGCATTTTTTTTCCATGTTAAGCCACAGGATGAAACAATGAGAAGGAAGTGATTTATTGATTATAACATTTAAAAGCTACTTTTCTGAATCAATTCTTATTTTAATAGGGCTAAAATAATTTGGAATTTTGGAGGATATGGGCATAAGGGCATAAAGACATAGGCTTGTCACTGTTTGGAGCATATATCAGGGACAGAAATTTTAGGTTTCTGATTTTATCTATTAGGATTAATCGAGGATGTATAATGGACTTCCTTGGTGGCTCAGTGGCAAAGAATCTGCCTGCCAATGCAGAAGATTCAGGAGATATGAGTTTAATCTCTGGGTCGGGAAGATCCCCTGAAGGAGAAAATGGCAACCCACTCCAGTATTCTTGCCTGGGAAATCCCATGGACAGAAGAGACTGGCAGGCTATAGTCCATGTGGTCACAAAGAGTTGGACAAGACTGAGCATGCACGCATAAAGATGTATGTAACAGAAAGTTCCAAATAATAGTGGATTAAACATAAATGTTTGTTTTCTTTCATGTAAAGGAAGTTCTCAGGTAAAGAATACAGGAATGGTACAGAGGCTCTCTCTGTTTCATTGTCACTAACACCTGGTCTCTATTCAAGCTTGCCACATGGCACCAGGATTTTTGCTGGAGTTCTAGTCATCACATCAACAATCTAGGCAGTAGGAAGGAGGAAGGGGGAAAGGGCACTCCTTCCTGCTGAATCAGCTTTCTTTAAAGGAACTTCCTGGCTAAAAGTTTATTAGTTTTGCTTATCCTTTCAAAGAACCAGGTTCTTGGGTTCAAACATTTGGGATTTTTCTTGTTTCCTGAGGTAAGCTTGCTTTGGATGAAAAAGCTCAGGAAACCAAAAACAAAAGGAAAAGACAACCTATGAAATGGGAGAAAATATTTGCAAATGATGCTACTGGCAAGGGATTAATTTCTAAAATATACAATCAGCTCATACAGCTTAATATAAAAAAAAAATCAAAAAATGGGCAGAAGACATAAACAAATGTTTCTCCAAAGAAGATATACAGATGACCAACAAGCACATGATGCTCAATCCTGCTAATTATTAGAGAAATGCAAATCAAAACTACAGTGAGGCATTACCTCACACCAGTCAGAATGTCCATCATGAAAAAGTCTATAATTAATAAATGCTAGGGAAAGTATACAGAAAAAGGAACCCTACTACACTATTGGTGGGAGAGTAAATTGGTGCAGCCACTTTAAAGAACGCTCCTTCAAAAAATGAGAGTTACCATATGACTGAGGAATTCTACTCCTGGGCACATATCCAGAAAAGACAATAATTCTAATTCGAAAGGTATCTGAACCTCAGCATTCATAGCAGCACTATTTACAGTAGCCAAGACATGGATGCAATGTAAGTGTTCATTGACAGTTAAATGGATAAAGAGAATGGGTATATAGGTATATATATATGTCATGGAATATTGGTCATGGAATTTCTTGGTCATAATAAAGAATGAAATAATGCCATTTGCAGCAACATGGATGGACCTAGAGATTATCATATTAAGTGAAATAAATCAGGAAAAGGAAGACAAATATCATATGACATCATTTATATGTGAAACCTAAAGTCAATGACACAAATGAGCTTATTTACAAACTAGACATAGTCTCATAGACATAGAAAGCAGACTTATGGTTATCAAAGAGAAAAGGAGTGGAGAAAAAATATAGGAGCTTGGGATTAACACATATACACTGCTACTCATAAAATAGGAAAGCAACTAGAACCTACTGTATAACATAGGGAACTATATTCAATGTCTTGTAACAACCTATAATGGACAAGAGTCTGAAAAAGAAGTTCTGTGTGCATTTGTGTGTATATGTACAACTCAATCACTTTGCTGTACACTTGAAACTAACACACATTGTAAATCAACAATAATTTAAATTAAAAACAATTAAATTAATGGAAAAAATAAAGTAACTTTCTGGAAGCTCCCAGCCAATGATTTTTACTTACAATCTCCTGGACCATTACTAACAGTCAGAGAGCCTGGAAAAGACCATCTTTTAGCTGTGTACTTTTGTGACTCCAAATAAAATTTGAGGTATGTTACCAGGGAATAAGGAGATGGCTATTGAGTAGCAAATCAGCAGGTCCTGCTACTGAAGAAATCAGATAAAACACAGGTTAAAAAAAGCCATTTAACACTTTCTGGGAGTTATTGGATGATCAGAGTACCAATGGGAATGTATATGTAGAGATACTCCAAATGTGAGTCTCTGTGGCCATAGCAGGGATGGCCTGAGTACTCTTTGAGGGAAAGGCAAGTTGTAGATCTGTTGAAATGTCTCATGGGGTAGTTAAAATTCATTATATTGGCAAATTTATCAAGATTCAGAGTTGATCTTCATTACTGTAGGGATTGAAACTTGATTTTTTTTTAAGCACATTGAAAGTAGATATGAGTCTTAAAGAGAAATTCAAATACCCTTAACTTAAAGGTAACAAAAAATCATAGATGTAGGAAAGCAAAGTGTTTATTATTATTTTGCAATAAGAAATAACTTGTCTCAGGGAGCAAAATGCTCACAGAAGTTTGCTTGGTGAGCATGGAATTAGAAAAAGACCAGATAAATCATCTGAATGCCTAGTGGGATTAGGCTAAAGGCAGGATTGGCTTGCTGTGGGATCAGAAGGCAGGTTTAAGGACTCATCTCCCCCTCTTCCCTGTATACCCAGATGTCCTCCTCTCCTTCTGATTGGGATGTTCTTGAGAGAGGTTCACTTTCAAGCTGATTACAGCCTATCTTGTAGACTTGGGAACCTCACTGTCTCTTCAGAGTGATTTGTGTATTTCCACTCTACCCCAGTATGTATGGAGTTTAAATTTTTAATTCTGTTAAAATTTAACTCTCAGAGGGCAATTTAATTCTACTTACTTCTAAGTAAGTAGAGATGCCTCAGTAAAGCCCCATATGCTGCCTCTAATAGGCTGTTACATAGACATTTACTGTTAAAACCAGGAAATGAACATAACCCTTTTGTGGTGGAGGATAAAAGGTGATGAGGAGGGTATGTCAGTCTAGAGTTGACTGGTATGACTCAGCAAAAAGACTGAAACAGTTAACAGGAAATCAACGTGTGAAAGCCTGAAAACAGGGCTGAATCTTGACCACTATTCAAGGAACACAACTGTTGAGCCAGAATGACTTGGTACTCAAAGAACTCATAAGACAACACATGCATAGATAGCTTTCACGTGTGTCTCAGTAATCTTGTGGAACTGTAAGCTTTTTGAGAGATCTGAGTATATTGCCCTCGGACAGTCTGTTTTCTCCCTCATCACATGTGTGTCCTTTCACAAATGGAGAGCTTTGTCAAAGAGGAAGAGGGGCCTGACTGAGAGCAGCACTCCTTTAATGAGATAACTTTCTGAAACAATTAAGCTCTGAAGTACTATTCTTCTGATTATTTCAGGGTGAGCTGAAATTTATTTTGTGCAAAAACTGAGAGAGAGACTAATTCTGCTACCTAGTCCTATGTCGGTTTAATTGCTCACCTGCATTAATATTGATTATATTTGGATCTAATTGTTTTCAGTGCTGTCACTTTTTATTAAAACTGGATAGACACAAAATAAAGCATGAAGCTTTTTCCTGTGTCTGTGAGGAATGCAAATGTGTTCCATCCACAGTCATGAGGAAAGGAGAAGGTGGGATAACTCAGAATGGCAATAAATAATATGTTTACCTAAACCCTTGAGCAGTTTAAATTTTTTTAAATTTTAAATTAAAATTGAGAAAGCTGATCGCCGAAGAATTGATGCTTTTGAACTGTGGTGCTGGAGAAGACTCTTGAGAGTCCCTTGGACTGCAAGGAGATCCAACCAGTCCATTGTAAAGGAGATCAATCCTGGGTGTTCATTGGAAGGACTGATGCTAAAGCTGAAACTGCAATACTTTGGCCATCTCATGAGACGAGTTGACTCACTGGAAAAGACTCTGGTGCTGGGAAAGGTTGGGGGCGGGAGGAGAAGGGGACGACAGAGAATGAGATGGCTGGATGGCATCACCGACTCTGTGGACATGAGTTTGAGTGAACTCCAGGAGTTGGTGATGGACAGGGAGGCCTGGCGTGCTGTGATTCATGGGGTCACGGAGAGTCGGACACGACTGAGCGACTGAACTGAACTGAACTGAAGAATTAAAAAAAAATTTAAATAAGAACAGTTTTAAAATATGCCTTGTTTTGACTCTCAACTTGTCTTTGAGGCCATAGATGGAATCAAATAAGCCCTCAAAGACAGAATCCCCCACACTAAAATGCTATATTCTTTTAGGCTATTTTGGGAAGATTTTGGTATGTTTAATAAAATACTACTTCCCTGAAAGGATGAGGGATACTTTTCAATTGTGGGCTCCATCATCAGCTGCTGGTCAAAATAAACTGTTTATCTTCCAATTTCAGAGTCACCAGACCTTCCAGAGCTGTTGATAGAAACTTCCTCTCTGGCAATCTGATCTGGTTGGACTATTGGATGTTAACAGCATGGAGTCTAAAATCAAAACACAACTCTCGAGTTTTTAGCAACAAATTATCAGGATACTCACCAACTGCAATCCGAGGAAATCTCAACAGTCCTTTTGTTATATTAAAGAGACTTACAGCAATATGTTCCATGGATTTGAAATTTAGATGAGATAATTATTTTTTTTAACAGTGAGTCCAGAGTTTCTATAAATCCCCCCTCTCTTTTTCTTATGAAATATAGTCTTGGATTTCTAGGTCACAATCAGTATACTTTCAATGAATCAAAATGACACTAAAATGTAATTTTTAAAGACTCTTTTTTACTTTATTCTCAAAGTAGTTCTATAATTTTAATTAGATTGCTTTTTAACACAGTGCTTCCATTTGTAAGTATTCATAGTCAAATAGTGCTGGTTAATGTTTCTAAAAGCCATGACAACAAACAAGCATAAAATAATCTATCTCTATATGAATGTAAGAAAACTCAATGACATCACATGGAAAAGAGCATTATTTGTCTTCTGAAACCCAGATTAAATGTAAAGGCCGAGATGAATCCTTTGGCTGCTGACCATTGAAGGAGAAGCCTGAATTATGCTCCCATGCTCTGCTACCACCCATTCAAATTAGAAATTATCACCGTAATCACTGGACCACCACAGTCAAGGACAGCTGAGACCCTCAAGTGCCCCTACTGAACTGCATTTTGGTCTTCAAGTGTCAATTCATATTGAAGGATTTGTAAGAAAAAAATGCCATGAGACTTATTGTTCTTTTTTGTAAGATGTTCATTATCAGTGGCTTTTGGATTTGAGCATTTATTAGAATCAACTACATTGCTTTTAAACAATGCAGATTTCTAGGCCCACCTTAACCGTGTTCAATCTGAATCTCTAGGTAAGGAGCCAGAACAGTCTATATTCCAAAACATCTTCTCAGGTTATCCTGATGCCTTTGGTAGAAACATATGAACCATGGCACTATGTCTTTCTTAAGGGGATTATGGAAGACAGTTCTGTTTCCAGCACCAGTGGCTCTACTTCTGGAAAAACAGTATTTTTATTTCTTGGATCAGGACAAGGCAATGGCACCCCACTCCAGTACTCTTGCCTGGAAAATCCCATGGGCGGAGGAGCCTGGTAGGCTGCAGTCCATGGGGCTGCGAAGAGTCGGACACGACTGAGTGACTTCACTTTCACGCATTAGAGAAGGAAATGGCAACCCACTCCAGTGTTCTCGCCTGGAGAATCCCAGGGATGGGGGAGCCTGGTGGGCTGCTGTCGATGGGGTTGCACAGAGTCGGACATGACTGAAGCGACTTAGCAGCAGCAGCAGCAGCAGTAATTCATATAACTGATTGTGTTGATCTCCTTGCATTGACTCATAGGGCCAAATATGGCTCCTTCTAGCAAAAGTGCAGGGAGGAAATTGTGGTACTTTGAGTATTAACAACATTCCTGTGTTCATCTTCTCTTTCTTACTCTCATTTCCTCCTTGTCTCAATTCCTTCACCAAATGACTATTTATTTTAATTAATTAGCTAGTTGATTACATTTATTTACCTTTTGACCCTCCTCACGCATTTCTTACTCTTCACTCTCTACTTCTGGCAACCACTAATCTGTTCTCTGTATCTATGATCTTTTTTTTTTAAGATTCCACATATAAGAGAGGTCATTTAGTATTTGTATTTCTCTGTCTAACATTTCATTTAGCATAATGCCCTCAAGGTCCATCTATGTTTCTGAAAATGGCAAGATTTCATTACTTTTTACGGTTGAATAATATTCCATTGTGTGTGTACGTATATATATGTGTGTATAAACCACAATTTCTTTATTTATCATCCATCAATAGCCATTTAAGTTGTTTCCATATCTTGGTTATTGTAAATAGTACTGCAATGAACATGTTGTTGTTTACTTGCTAAGTTGTGTCTGACTCTTTGCAACCACATAGACTGTAATCCGCCAGTCTGTAGGATTCTCCAGGCAAGAATACTAGAATGGGTTGCCATTTCCTTCTCCAGGGGCTCTTCCTGATCTGAGTCTCCTGCATTGGCAGGCATATTCTTTACCTCTGCATCACCAGGGATAACTGCAATGAACATGGGGTGCATATATCTTTTTGAGGTAGTGTTTTAATTTTCTTCAGACAAATATTTGAAAGTGAAATTGATGGATCACATGGTATTTCTATTTTTTTGAGGGAAAATTGCTTTTAATTTCACATTTTTTTAATTGCATGTATTTTTATATGTTGCTTTAAATCCTGTTTGGAAGAAAATGTGACATAAAAATAATAAGCACTATCTAAATATTTGTATAAACCTTGATGATTTTTTCGTCACTTGAGCTGAGATGTTTGAACTTAGTGTTTCTTCAGACATGACTTAGCAACTGAACAACACCAATAATTTAAAAAATACAGCTTTAATAATGATACAGCAGAAGTAACAACATAACTGTGGTTGAAGATGATGCCACAACTGTCTTTTTTAATCATCTTTTTGCCCTTTGTGGGGGTGTAGATTGAGTTGGGGGACATATCATTCCCTGTATCTTATTTCCATACAAGATGAATAAACACTCTTCTAAATTTTATTCAGAATAAAGGCAGCAGAGTAGAAATACATCAGTGGTACATGTGAAAAAGAACTTGATTCCTCAACAAAATCAGTCCTAACAGGTCAGGAGTGGATCCTGACTGTGCTCCACTTTAACTACATTCAAGTACCTGTGCAGATAATTTAGCCTGTGGAACACATTATGAAACAAAAATGAAAACAAGCAACTGATAGAGCCAAGAAAATCACCTATGGTCTTAGTCTGCATGAGATGGGGCCAAGTTGCTTTTGATCCAAGCTTGGTATTTCCGGGTTAATAATATGTAGATTCCAGGTTTCTTGGCATCACCGCATTTACGACCTCCAGAAACTAAGGCGTGAAAGGCACCTTTGCAGACCAAGGGGCCCCCTGAGTCACCCTGGAAAGAAGAAAATGGGCAGATATTTGGTAAGAAGATGTTGAACTTTTTGGACCATTAACTGTTAATAACCATCAAACGATTATTATCTGGGCCATTGGTTTCTTTGTGTCCTGAGTGCCTGATACAGCCCCTGAGCAGTATAGGGTCTCTGTTTCTCTCTCTACATCCAGAACCATGGTTCTGTGCATTTGTCTGTCTGCCTCTCTTTGTCCATGTCCCTGTCTCGAAAACTACGTATATACATATATGTCTTTTAGCAGTCACTGGGACTGTTGAGCTTTATTCGTTAAGAAATGGGGAGACAAGGAAGTTTGAAATAATCCATTGAAATAAAAGAAATTTTTTAAATTAAGAATTTCATTTTGGTGCTCATGGGTTTGCAATCAAGTTGCTATTGAGGCTGACAGAAAAGAGCAATGTATTAGAGTAAATGTCTTGGTGGTGGGCACTCTACCTTCTCTATTATTTTTTTTCCCCCATTTCATATGATTGAACATGGGGCTCTGCACATACCCAACACTTAATAAATACTTGCCCAATGAACAGATTCTTGAGGACTCACTCTGACAACAAAACATATAACAAAAATTCTGTCAAGGAAAGTGACAAGGTAATAGAGAAGGAAGCCTGGCCTTTCAGATAAGGAGCTGGGTTTTGAATCTAAAGAGCAGCCTTTGCCTCTGCTGCCACGCGGGTCGAAAACTGCAGTACTTTGTGCTTTGTTGGCCATGAAAATAGAGGTTTGGGTGTGACAATCTTGGGGCACTGCAGTCACACATGATCTTTGAGATCATCAGATCCTCCCCTTAAAAATATATGATGTGAATTTTTTTTTTTAAAAGTAATCCATCTGTGCTAGGTAGCCTTCATCACCTGTTAACATGGTGGTGGTTTAGTCACTCAGTTGTGTCTAACTCTTGGAGACCCCGTGGACTATAGCCCACCAGGCTTCTCTGTCCATGGAATTTCCCAGGCAAAAAAACTGGAGTGGGTTGCCATTTCCTTCTCCAGGGGATCTTGCCGACCCAGGAATTAAACGTGGTCTGCATTGCAGGAGAATTCTTTACCTACTGTGCCACCAGGGAAGTCCTACTTTTTTTTTTTAAATGCCTCAAGAAACAAAGAATTTGAAAAACATGACTGTTGTTCTTTTAGTCAGTTAGCAGTCAGCATTATTTAAGAAATATTAAATATATATTTGAGCTTTCTGCATTTGAATTTTATAAGATCTCTGTATTAATTAGTTTAGGGGCTTACCTGGTGGTCAGCAGTAAAGAATTTGCCTGCAATGCAGGAGATAGAGGAGACACAGGTTCGATCCTTGGGTCGGGAAGATCCCCTGCAGGAAGGCATGGTAACCCCCTACACTATTCTTGCCTGGATAACCCCATGGACAGAGGAGCCTGGTGGGTTACAGTTCGTAGAGTCGCAAAGAGTAGGATACAACTGAAGCGACTGATTGTGCATGCACATATTGATTAGTTTAAAGCTGGGGTGGGTCAGGGATTGAGAGATTATTTTCTCGTCACCACTTTTGATCTCAGGGTTGGTAGGCTTTCTAAGGAGGGTAGTACCCCTCAGAGGAAGCCTGTAAAATTATCAGATATAGTCCATTACCCTGATTAACAAACATTAATAAGTGCTAACTGTGTGTTTCACAAGTTCTATGGCTTATTTGTAGTGGCAGATGAGAAAGCATAGTGAAGGCCATGAAGGATTGGAGAGCACCTTTTCGGAGTTGTGATGCTGTGTTTGCCACTCCTCTCCTCCTTGCTGCGAGTGTGCAGATAGAGCTTGACTATAGCTCAGCACCCTGGAATGCCTGTTCGAGTGAGGGATTCTTACCTGACAGGAATCCTTCTGGCCTCTGGCATCTCCTGCACATAGCATGGTTCTAGTTATAATAGGGTTGTGGTTGTAATAATCTCGGCTGTTGCACGTTTTTCGACTTATGACAGTGACAGTGACTTCTCGCAGGGTATCAGAAGGGCTTAAGCATTCTGGGTCAGTGGCTCCCCAGCCAACAACCTGGCATTTTGTTCCAGCTTGAATATCATTTTTAGCTCTTGGATGGAGCAGTTGGACATGTCTGTTGAGTTTTGCGGCTGTGTGAAGCTGACAGATTAGAAAGAGAATAAATGATCATTCGTCCCCAGTAGTATTTTGTGATTAGTCCAAGCGATATATGTGTGGTCCCTCTGTTCTCTGAGGGCGTCCTTTTCCTTGAATCTACTTTGGTGGTAGCCCGCAGCTGCATTTGTGGTTGTTGCTTTTCTGAACATGCTCTTCATTCCCTTTAGAGCTCAGTGATGCTCAGGGAGCGAGCTTACATAGAGCAGGAATTTTGCCCAGTCTCAAGCCAACTGGCCTTTGCTCTGCATTGGATGATTTTCTGTGGAATAACATCTATAGGTCATGACTTTGAGGGCTGGGCTATTTCCTGCTAGATAGGACCCTTGAGTATGGTCTAGACTGAGTTTGGACTGGACTTAGTATGGTCTAGACTAAGTTGTAACTCACTTCAGTGTCCCTGAAGTCACTTGCTTGGCTCCGTTGTATAAGTGACTTGTACTTTTCACTTGCTAATGAGAAAAAGATTGGGAGAAAAAGCTTGCAGTGTGGATCCTTGGGCCTGTTGGGATGTTCTTCTCCCATGTATGTGAACATCAGAGCTGTTTTTCCTTGTATAAACACAGCCCAGGCATGTTTATGATACATGCTTTTTTCTTTCAAGGCATTAAATGGAGTACAATGAGCCCTAATAGAATATGTCACTACACATCACCTTGAACAGAGGGAGAATGCTAACAAAATGCTTTGTTAGATAATTTAACAACTGAACTATGAGGTATAAGAATGTTGGAGAAATTGAAGGAATACAATGCTACATACCTTAACCAGCATAATATCATTTGATTTAGGGTCTAATGTAAATCCTGGGAATCGTATGAATTTTTTAATCTCAAATGTTTGCTTGAAGGCCTCATTCTTTGAGAGAGAGTGTGCTCCTAAAACCACTTTGGAAGACTGGCTTTTGGTAAACCTAAAAAAAAAAAAAAAGAATAGACACACAGAATGATCCCCCAGTCTTCCAGTGGGGAGTAGAAATGGCGGAGAAACCATATACATACAGGAATAAGGACCAGCTTCAAGGTAACCTGTGCCGGATTAGGTGGAGTGACAGAGGTCATTGGCCCAATAATGAAAGTATGAAAACAAGGGCCAAATCCATCCCAGTCCAATTCCCCAGCATTGCAAAAGAATTTCAGAACTAGTGCCATATTGTGGGGGGAAAGAAAGAAAATCCTAAGTGACCAAATTCAAGTTTATTCACCTTCCCAACATTAAATGTTTTAATAACTAAAAGGAAAAGACTCCACTCTGGGCTCAGCAGTAAAGAATATGCCTGCCAATGCAGATTCAATTCCTGGGTGGGGAAGATCCCCTGGAGAAGGAAATGGCAACCCACTCCAGTATTCTTGCCTGGGAAATTCCATGGACAAACGGGCCTGATGGGCCACAGTCCATGAAGTCACAAAGAGTTGGACATGACTTAATGACTAAATAACAACAAAGTCAACTCTACACTTGCTAATCTGGTATGTCTAAATCTCATCTCAGGGCAATAGGGAGAAGTAAGGTCCATTAGATGGCTGTCAACTATGCTCATATGTTCTGTCCACTCAATTAGAAAGATGATTCAGACAAGAAAGGAAAACTTTCCTCAAGGTGAAAAATCATCTGAAATTAAGGTACTTTAGAGTTAGTAGCCATTGATAATTCCATGGTGGAGATTTAGAGGATAAAACTGGTGAGTCAGATGATGAAACAATAGTTTGTTTTTTTAAAATCCCTAGTCATATGTAATTATAGTATGCCAATGTTTCAAAAGTTTATCTGATTTATTGTATGTTGAGTAAAATTATATTCACATCATGATGAAAATAGAAAATTATTTTTGAGCTTTCAACAAAACCTTGGAGCCATTTCCAGTCTTCCCTGGTGGCTCAGATGGTAAAGAGTCTGCTTGCAATGCGGGAGACCCAGGTTCAATCTCTGGATTGGGAAGATCCCCTAGAAAAGGAAATGGCAATCCACTTCAGTATTCTTGCCTGGGAAATCCCATGGACAGAGGAGGCTGGTAGGCTACAGTCCATGGGGTTGCAAAGAGTCAGACACAACAGGATTGACTAGCACTTTCACTCACTTTGGAACCACTTGCATTCTACAAAAATGTCCCTTTCTTATGTTTGTTCTCAGGAAACACCCAACTTCGAATTCTTTTTCAGAACAAGGAAGGTGATAAAAAAGAGTTATATTTGTTTGCATGTAACTATTTCATTGTCATATGGAAAAGGGTCAGGGCAGATTACAATAAAAACACATATCTGATAAACACAAATATATGCTGTGCTGTGTTGTGCTTAGTCGCTCAGTCATGTCCGACTCTTTGTGACCCCATGAACTGTAGCCTGCCATGGGGATTCTCCAGGCAGGAATACTGGTGTGGGTTGCCATGCTCTCCTCTAGGGGATCTTCCCAACTCAGGAATTGAACCCAGGTCTTCTGCATTGCAGGCGGATTCTTTATCAGCTGAGCTACCAGAGAAGCCCAAACACACATATATATAGATGAATAAAGATTAGCAAAAATTAAAAAGAGCACAGAAACATACAGAAAAAGGTAGAAAAGTTTGATTCAGGTTTAGGGAACCAGTGCATGACTGTGGTTAAATGGGTTTGTGTATGGTAGGGCTCTGACTGCCAGGAATTAACACTTTGGGGTTTCTACCAAAAGAGTTTATTTTTGGAATTTCAGCTCTATTTGTTGAAAAATTGGCCTGTTGCAAAATCAGGATGGGGATGAAATTTCTCAAAGGATGTGGATTGGATTTCCTAGGATTGATTCAAACTCAAATTTAGTGTACCTACTAAATCCAAAGCTGTGGAGGAGAAGGATAATATAGAATCTCTGGGGCTACTGATAAAATAGAAAAGACAGATATGTACATAAATAACTAACATGGAAAGGCTGGGAGATATGAATGTGGGATGTGGAAGATGAATTCTGACTAGGGGAAGGGTGCAGAGAAAACGTCTGGTTTTCCTTCATTTTTTACCAATTTCCTTGATTCGTTAATGACTTTGAAGTGTTTGGTTTATTTTTGTCTCCACTGGGACATGTGAATACCAAAAACAACCCAGTTCAGCTCAGTTCAGTCGCTCAGTCATGTCCAACTCTTTGCGACCCCATGAATCACAGCACGCCAGGCCTCCCTGTCCATCACCAACTCCCGGAATTCACTCAAACTCATGTCCATCCAGTCGGTGATGCCATCCAGCCATCTCATTCTCTGTCGTCCCCGTCTCCTCCCACTCCCAATCCCTCCCAGCATCAGACTCTTTTCCATTGAGTCAACTCGTAAAAACAACCCAAGCAGACCACAAATGTTTTTGGAATTTTCCATTTCTAGATACAGTTCAACGGTAATCTGTACTACAGAGGTCAATATTTTCTGCCCACAGGATGCCTGGAATTACCTGAGTCCCAGAATCCCACCTCCTTAGCTATATTCAAATTTGAATTCCCGTGGAGAGAAGAAACAATTCCAGCACCTCACTTGCACAGCACAGTGTTTC
Source organism: Moschus berezovskii (assembly GCF_049115385.1). NCBI lineage: Eukaryota > Metazoa > Chordata > Mammalia > Artiodactyla > Moschidae > Moschus > Moschus berezovskii. The sequence goes on along the minus strand of NC_142477.1, from coordinate 53,249,844 downwards.
CCTATGGGTGGTCCAAAGGCCAGCTTCAGAATCATCTGGAGGTGTCTGGCTGCATGGCAACTTTATAAGTCTCTTACTTCCTCTGCCAGTCTGCCTTGGCACTGAGCAGTGTTTCTGCTTAGACCCATCCCTCTGGGTATGATAGTGAATGTAGGGTTCCTATTATTTTGAGGTCTCTTGCATAAGAGAGGCGGGAATGACCAGGCTGTCAGAGATGGGCTATTATGATTTTATTCCATCAACATGACTGGATCATGAAATTTGTTCCTGAGTGATTACCACGGAAGGTACAGATACACAGATATTAATATAACATTGTTGTTGTTCAGTTGCTAAGTCATGTCCGACTCTGTGACCTCATGGACTGAAGCACACCAGGCTCCTCTGTCCTCCACTGTCTCCTGGAATTTGCTCAGATTCATGTCCAATATAACATTATAGCATCAGACACATTTATTAAACTATTTTAGTGTGTCAGGTTTTGTGCTAAGCATTTTACATATTTTCCTTCATTTAAACCTCACCATAGCCCAGTGAGGGAAGTATGATTATCCCCATTTTTCAGATGAGGAAATTGATGATCAGATACATTAACAAACTTGAGAAAGTCCCACTGATACTAAGCGGAGGCTCCAGGATGCAGTGAAATTAGGATTAAAGCTCTGTTGGTTTGAACCCAAGGTCTAAATTTGTAACCATTCTACTCTGGGACCCTTGAGAGATTTGCAATGGAATGAGGCCAAGGGGAAGGGGTGGAGGTGGGGTTCTATCTATAATATTTGCTGGCTAAGCAGGTGACATGGGTTCCCTTGTGGGTCAGCTGGTAAAGAATCCATCCATAATGTGGGAGACCTGGGTTCAATCTCTGGGTTGGGAAGATCCCCTGGAGAAGGGAAAGGCTACCCACTCCAGTATTCTGGCCTGGAGAATTCCATAGACTATAGTCCATGGGGTCGCAAACAGTCGGAGTGACTTTCACTAAGCAGGTGACATGATGGGGCAAGTGTTCAGTGGGAGAAGGCATTGGAAGAGACTCAGGAAGACAGTAGACAAGACTTGGTGAGAGTTTTACTTCTGATAAATTGAAATGTTGAAAATAAGATTATATAAGACTTTTTTTTTTCTTTTTGCCAGTTTCCTTTTATAATCAGCATGGCAACTAACAAAGGGGCCTAAGTGAAGAGCTTAGTGTGGATGGGTAGTGAGAAGGGAACACCCCAGATTTGGCCTCCTTTACCATTTTGCTGAGAGAGGGGTCTCGTGTTACTAAGCTATTCCCACAGGATACTTGGGAGTACATTTGTGGGAAGCCACCATTGAACTATTTCATAAATATTTTGGATTTCATAAAGTTTAATATTTTTCTAAGCACCAATATGCCTACATTTTTACACCCAAGTGTCCTGTAGAGGAAATCTGAGCTACATATTCTGGAGTTCTTTTAAACTCCAGCCATTTAAAACAATATTTAGCAATGCTTGTTAAATTTTTTTTTTAATTCCAAGATCCTTTTTTCCCCATTTTTCAATTTGTGAATGTATTTCTACTGAATCAAGTTCATTTGACAAAATTTAGAATTCAACTTAATAATACTATTTATCTTTGGGTAGTTGGCTATCCACTCCAGTATTCTTGCCTGGAGAATTCCATGGACAGAGAAGCCTGGTGGGCTACAGTTCATGGGGTCACAAAGAGTCGGACATGACTGAGTGACTAACACTCTCACTTTTCTCCTTTGGGTAGCCCTTTACGGCTTACAAAGGAAGTCACATAATGTGCTTTAGCTTAGCAAAAGCCAAAAAACCCTTCTTCTCTAATTTATTTCCCTTTTTTCTATCTAGCATTTGTTCAGCATTTATAATTAATCAAGCTCCGTGTCTGGGAGGTTATAATTCACTTGAGATGTAACCACAAGCATATCTGAAGTGTGTGTATTTGAAATTGAATGAACATTTATCGATGGTCACCCTCTGCCTAACTGGTCCTCAGGGGACAAATGCCCTAGAAAGAACAAAAGTGATGTGGACACAAGTTTTATTTCTGTGACAGCAAGAACCTCACTTAAATGAAGTAGCCATGTTAAGTCAGAAATTAGTGGCTTGCTATTTAGAAACAAAACAGAAGTTCACACAGTTTTCAGGATTCAAAATTTCTCATTTGTGTTCAAACAGTCTCATTAAAATGTGTCAACCAAACAAAATCCCCAAAATATGAAACAAGGTCAATTAAGTTGTTTCATTTAGATATATAACTGATGCCTAGAGAGTAAATGATTATGGCTAAGAGGTTCTTAAGTGTAGTGCTGTCATGTTTGTAAGGAAAGGGGAAGGCTCATCTTTTCTTATTTTTTATCTTATTCAGGCAAGAAAGATAAAGAAGAAATATACAGACAAAAAGCAACTCCCCCAAACCAAAGCAAGCAAATAAAACAACAAACGCCAAAACAGTTTTCTATTGCTTTTCATTTGGTGATGTTTGCAGCATCCCAAGGAGGGTTTTGGATATTTTTAGCTGAAGTAGGAAGACTCTGGACAGTCCCTTGGACTGCAAAGAGATCAAACCAGTCAATTCTACAGGAAATGAACCCTGAATATTAATTGGAGGAACTGACGCTGAAGCTGAAGCTCCCAATACTTTGGCTACCTGATGTGAAGACCTGACTCATTGGAAAAGACCCTGATGCTGGGGAAGTTTGAAGGCAAGAGGAGAAAGCAGCAACAGAGGATGTGATGATTAGACAGCATCACTGACTCAATGGACATGAATTTGAGCAAACTGAAGCACAGAGAAGCCTGGTGTGCTGCGTTCCATGGGGTTGCAAAGAGTGGGACGTGACTTAGCAACTGAACAACAGCCAGAGAATCCTAGAGTGAGAGGTTATAGTCTGTCCCCACAAATACTTTCATTTTAGGTATCCCAGGAAAATACTCACCCCCTCTTTTTCTGTGTAAATCATCTAGACCTTTTTTTTTTTTTTTCACCTAGGGAAACTGTTGCCCCTTATAGCTGTGATTCCTAAACTATGAACTCAGGCCTCTGGGGTAGGCATTGAGCAGGGCAGTTAAGGTAAGGGTCTAAAAGTCTATAAGCAAAGCCAAGCTATTGCAACTTATCTGTTAAGTATTTTAAAATATTTAAATAGATAATATTTAATCCTCAAAACCCCATGAAGCAGTTATGTACTACAATTATTATAACCCATTTTAAAAATAGGGTGCAAAGGCAGGATGTCTGATTTCCCCTAACAAGGTCAGGAATATTGCTGTTTCAGTTATAACTGTTGCTGTTCCCTGGCATTACATGAAGGACTTGAATTTGTCTATTAGGTTGTCTAGATCTCCCAGAAAAGTAGAACTTTGGGCAGAATCAAGGATGTGTGAGAAGGTAAAATCGGCTCCACCAATTGGTCTGTTATCATAGAAGCTAAGGATAAATCAGGTGGTGCCAGTGGTAAAGAACCCGCCTGCCAATGCAGGAGAAGTAACAGGCGCAGGTTTGATCCCTGGGTCAGGAAGATCCCCTGGAGAAGGAAATAGCAACCCACTCCAGTATTCTTGCTTGGAGAATCCCATGGACAGAGAAGCCTGGCGGGCTACAGTCCATGGGATCACAAAGAGTTGGACACGACTGATGTGACTTAGCACGCACAAGGGTAGATCAAATTTTCTCCCGGGAGAGGTGAGCTCCTTTTCTAGGCAACTTGAGGGAACACAGCGAGTAATACTCACCGAGAGTGGCAGTGGGCTGCTGTGAGTACCCACTGAGGATGGATCAGCACTCCCCCGCAGATGTGGTCGCCGCCATACTGCAGGGATGCCATAAATGGCCTGGAGTGAGGGGACACTTCTCTCCCTCCGATAATCTCCATGTTGAAACCTGCCAAAGAAAACCAAGAGTTAATGGAAGAGATCTAAGTGGATTATTTCTCTTAACTCTTTTGACAGTCATTATATCATTTTCTAAGATTAAAAAAAAATCTTTCAGTCATCTAATAGTGATTATAATTTCACTGATGAACAATTGAATGCTACATTATAGTTTATTGGGATCTACATGGATGTAAGCATTATTTTCATTTATAACGTGAAAACACAATCACTAGAAACTCATTGGATGCTGACAGGTGGTAGGTATAGGAGATACTTACACTCTGGAGTCATATAAATCCCAGCTAGTAGGAAACATAGAAATAAAGAAAACTTAGTCATGTTAGTGGCTTAGATTTAAGAAGCCCAGATAAAATATTCTGACCGTATTGGCGAAGGAATAAGAGTCTGAAGGTTGAGTTTTGATTTTGCAAACTTAACCTTCTCACCACAAGTGTTTTGAAGGTAAAGTTTTTCACACCTAAGATTAAAGGTATGTATCAGTTTGGGGAGTTTCAGAATTATGCTTTTAGGACTTTTTGAAGCAAGGTATGTGTGCCATAAAGAACTCATTTCCAGAGTTAACCATTTTCAGTATCTCATGTTATAAATGGTGAGAGAATAAAAATTATCCAATCCATAAGAACTCAATGAAGTTGCAGACAGAGTTCAAAGATGTTCATTGCTCTAAAGTAATACTTACTAGGTTTCCTGGCAGAAAATGGTGCCTATCATATTTAGTTTCTATTTTTCACTTGGACATAGATTTATTACATAGAGAGACAGGGAACCTTGCATAGATCATGGTTGCCTTACAATAAGTCTTAGCTAAAGCCTGAATATCATCCAGAGAAACCCATATGTTTTGTAGCAAGCTTATTCCTAGACGTGCCATTTTCTCTAAATGTGACCAAATCTGGTTAAATTTTAGTTACATTTTTGGGAGATTTCATAATGTTATTAAAGGAGAACATTGGCAACATATTTTTAAATTCTGAGTCTCTATTTTACTCATTTTTAATTGAAAATGATCATGTGTTTATCCAGGGTCTTAATAATAATATCTTTTCAAAATTAAGGACTGCACTTTGTCACTCTCCCCAGGAACAGATGAAATGCATTGCCAGCCCTTCTATAGTACTTTCTCCTTTACTACAAAAGATATTAGCCTTAAGCTTCTATAAGATTCTGTCTGTGCTGGGTGCTGATCAGTAGGGCAGATGTTATCAAATGAATACAGACAGACCAATCAGGCACCACACAAGACCCCAAGCACTTTCTAAAAACACTGACCAAAATTAACCTTTAATTAACAGATCTTATTTTCTTTCTTCTAAAATATTTGCATCCTATCTTTTATTTTTTTACAAAAATAAATTGAAATCCGGAGCTATTATTCTTGCCAGATTGCAAAAGACTCCTACTGAATTGTTTTCTAGCAAGACAGTAAGAATAACACTAATAACTATTATACTTGCATATTCTACATTAAATTTAACAAATGTCTTAAATCTTCCTAAAATTCTCTTTGCTGCTGCTGCTGCTGAGTCACTTCAGTCGTATCCGACTCTGTGTGACCCCATAGACGGAAGCCCACCAGGCTCCCCCATCCCTGGGATTCTCCAGGCAAGAACACTGGAGTGGGTTGCCATTTCCTTCTCCAATGTGTGAAAGGGAAAAGGGAAAGTAAAGTCGCTCATTCGTGTCCGACCCCTAGCGACCCCACGGACTGCAGCCTACCAGGCTCCTCCATCCATGGGATTTTCTAGGCAAGAGTACTGGAGTGGCTTGCCATTGCCTTCTCCGAAATGATCCTTTATATGTTTTCATGTCTTACGTCTGTGTGGAAGGCAGGACAAACTATTATATCTGTGTTACAATTAAAGAAATTGACTCAGAGAGGTTAAGTAATTTGCCTAAAGTTACACAGCATACATGCTGGATCAACTCAATTGCCTGATCTAAAATAAGTTGTATGTTAATAAATATACCACCAGAGCACAAAATATGAGAAATATCCTGTTTGTACTTTATCAGGATGCAGCAACAGTAAAGCTCTCCTGCACAGTAAATAAGAAGAATGAACATACCCAATGCAGAGTGGTGACTTCCTGTTTCATAGATCTGGTGAGAAAAGGAGAAGCCAGATTAAGAAAAGCCACAAACTTAATAAAGCAAACAGCCATAAGCTCCTGTTAGTTTCTGAGTCATCTTTGTCACTGCTGGTGTGCTTCGATGGAGCCCTCATTTTTTGGCCACTTTTACAAGCTGTAGAGTAGACGTGATGATGCTAGTTGCTCACTGTATCACTATGATGTTGGGAACTTAAGCAAGATCATGTGTGACATGTGGAAGTGATTTAACTATGAGGAAGAAATGAACTGTGCAAAAGACAAAGCTTTATTCCTTCATTTCTGGTGGAGTGGGGCATGGTTAAAAACATCTCTCAGCTGCTTCTTTCTGTGTAGCAAGGACTAGCGTCCACATACATTTTCACAAATTGGTAGGCATTTTCAACTCAGTTTCCAGGGAAGTGACTGATATTAGTCTTGTTTTGTTGATAAAGACTTGATGGAAAGTACTGAGCTAGCAGGTGGCAGAGTTTGTTCTTAAACGCTTAGGTGCTGGCTCCAGGCTGTATGTGGCTTTCAACCTGACCACATGCCTGCCGGGCTTTGAGAAGTTCTGTGGCTTAGATGCTCTAAGAGGCAAGTTGGCTGTGCAAAGGGAAAAAGGATTTAGCTGTATACACTGCAATTAGACACGGTGAGGTTTAATTTAATTGGGAGGACAGTCACACAGCTCTTGTAGCTGACCAGGAAAATTCTGAGAATCATGTCGGTTTATAGTCAAGAGTTAATTGGTTTGGGCTTTAGACCGATGTGTGGGTCAATGGTATCATTTATTATAACATTTAGGATCCTGGATTTGAGAACAGTGGGCTGTGTAACATGATGAGCTCTGAGATCTAATTTATTTCTGGGTGTTGGTTTTTGTTCTGTTGAGTCTGCTACGGGGAGAGCCATGTTTGCTTTGGATGGATTTTGCAGCAGCTGTGTTGGGCTGAGCAAGTGCAAGGCAGTGCTTTGTGCTGGACTGGTTCACTGGTCGGGGGCCTTGAGCTTCTTCCCTGTGTTGTGTTCAGCTGTCCTTATTAGCTACTCTTGGGGATGCTGATTTTGAGCTTGGGGTTTTTGTTTTCCTCCATCCCTCTTCTCTCTTGACCCTTCTATGTTTTGAGAGACTCATATAGAAACTCCAAAGGCCACGTGTGGTTCTCTCCAATGGGCTTTTATCACTTCATTAGCCACTCCCTCTAAAGCTTTGTCACTCAAAGCATGGCCCTCAGACCTGTGCTGGTCTGTGACCTGTTTAGTATCCATCCTGGGCAAGAGGAAGACAGAAGTTGAGAGTCAGAGTTTAGAAGTTGTTACAGCCATTTATCATGACTCTCTACTAATTTATTTCATGAAATGCAATATAATATCTGTCCAATCTAATCATAAACTAGGGCATGCATTTTATATGCCTTTTAAAATTTTAATTTTTCTACGTGTTTCTATTGTATAGTTCACAATGAATTGAAATGAAAACCAAACAAATCATCAAACAAAATTCCGAAACACACCTGGTCTTCCCCCTGGGTAGTTTGAGTACTGCTCTGTAGACACAACTGCAAAGCAGGTCTCTTTCAAGCCCTCCCCATCTCTTCCCTTTTGGCCTCCTTCAAAAAGTTTTCTAACACCAAGGTTTCCAAGACTCCTATGGCTATCCAATTTTCCCCTGCCCCAGGCATTCAAGATCACGATTTGGCAGAATTCTGCTGGGTCCTTCCTTTATGACCATCACCCCTGGGCCTTGGTTTCTGTCCAGTAATGATTTAGCTAGTATGATAAATGCATCTGCTAACAATTAAGATGAAACTATGGCAGTTTTGAAAACTGCAGTAGGGAGGGCTATTGGGGTGCTGTATGATGACATTATATCCGAAGGTCCCAAGAAGATAAATTCTACTTCAGATTACAGACGTTCCTCCCACGAGATTCTTTACGGTGGATGAATTTGAGAGTAATTGCAAAAGAGAACAAAGTATCCCTTGATTCCTTAATCTCAATGCAGAGAAACTGGGTAAGCTGGTTGGAGGGTATGGAGCCCTGTCTTTTTCCTAAGCTACGTCATTTGAAATACTTTAGAGAACTGCTCTATGCTCTCCCCTTGGTGGAATGATGGTGGTGATGAAAGTAGGATAGAAGTAAACTTGTTTTCTATTTCTCTGCCTTAACCTTTAATCAGAACATGTTACATACTAATTATCTTCCTTTGTTAAATAGATTTCATAGTCACCATTGAGTTAAGGAACATAATAGTCCTTTAACTTCATTCTCATTTACTCTTCTCCAAATCAACTCTGAAATAACGGCAGTGGATAGGAAGTACAGTGGGTGAGTACAGGGTCTTGGCATAAGGAATAACCACATGAAAACAGCTTGAGAATTTGGCAAATGGGGATTTCCCAGTGCACCTGGAGCTCGCTGCCTGGTCAGACACTGTCCTTATCTCAATCTTTTCTCCAGGCTTTAAGCTGCCTTTTTGTGATACCTCTTCTGTTTCTTTTCTTCTTCAAGGTGGCTTTTGATGTTCATTTTCACTGAGCTGAAATGTTATGGGAGGGAAAGTCCCATATGGGGTGGTCCTGTGATATCACTGGACCTAGGCAGATCACTCACACTGTCTGCAATGTTTGTCCTAAAAGATTTACATGTGTGAAAATCTTTTCAACAGGGAGGACTGCCAAAGGAAGGTTTGCAGCCCTGATGCAACAGGCCTGTAGGAACACTGGTCTTGAACAAAGGAATGGAGGACTTGGAGGACCTTGGTGAAGCTTTAGGAAGAAAATGGGTCAATATGTAGTTAAATGAAAGATGTCAGGAAAAGAACTTGATGATAGAGACCAGAAGAAATGTGGAAGCAGGAAGGGAAAGGAAGGAAATAAATGAATATTGTGGAGGAAAGTAGGAAGCAGTCAATGGAGGAAAGGAGGCCTTACAATGAAACACTTCCATTTACATCTGAACATCTCAGATACTGTGATATGAGATGTGACTATTTTATATTTTTATAATAGACACAGATCTGTTAAAATGAGTACTATTATCATATTGAAAACAATCCAGTTATTTAAACCAATCATAGAGTAAAGTCAAAGCAGGTAAAATAGTAAGTATTTTAGTGGGGATGACCAGATTCATTAATAAGGGATTCATTCATTAACACAATAAATGCTGTGACCAAGCTGAAACTCAATAAATCAATTGATCCTGAATTCCTTAATTTTTCACTGACAACAAATTCAAGTAGAAACTTACACAACTGTGTGTTAGAAATACTTTTTCCAAAGGTGAATGATTAACCAAACAACATACACACACACACACACACACACACACACACACACACACACTAGCACATGCCTCCTGCCCCACAACCACTGCTCATTAAATACCTATCCTATTCTTTATCACAAATAAATTCCAGGTGAATCAGAGATTTTTCTATGAAAAAAATGAAATCATTATGAACATTAAGTGAAATGATAAGTTAAAAATAAGACTTGAGAGTGGAAAGCATAAAATAAATCACCAATACATTAGAGTCTATAAAATACTTTGGTAAAGCAAAAACCACCATAGGCAATATCCAAAGACATATGACAAACATTTCCCCAAAAGATGATATCTTTAATATATGAAGAGCTCTTACAGATTCATCAAAGAAGAGTAATAATAAAAGAACTTGATGATGGATAAATCAGTATAAGTATAAACAAAATAATGCTTTAGTTACATTTCCTCACTAACAACCTAGCATATAAATAATATTTTTAAAAAATCTTGGTGATTACAGAATAAAAATAAAGCACATTTCATGTTTTTGCAAGTCAATAAGTTTGATGTACTAATGGCAAAACTATAGCAAGTACTGATAAAAAGACCACTAAGCTGAGAAGATATAAATCAGCAGAAGCATAATCTACTAAAACTAAATTCTCATTGTTGGCTGACAAGTCAGTGGATGGGTTTTAACAACAATGTAATGATTGTGCTCTTTCTTTTATTCCTGAACTTTGTCAATCCTCTTTCCTTCTAATGAACAACTTCCTTAGTTCACCTCTACTTTTCTCTAAAGTCCAAAACACATACTTTCTATTCTCATCAGAATTTCTGATCACTGGCCTTCTTGCAATTTAGCCACATCCACTGGCATTCTTCTGGACATGTCTGATCTCTTTTCAGTCTGAACAAGATCGTCATGTTAACAAAGCCCACCTATTGTGTATTCCCTGGCAGTCCAGTGGTTAGGGCCTTTCATGGATCACAGCCTTGTCATGGCAAAGGAGCTTTCATACAACTGTGCTCATTTCACATGCTAGTAAGGTAATGCTCAAAATCCTTTAAGCTTTAAAGATTCAGCAGTATGTGAACCGAGAACTTCCAGATGTACAAGCTGGGTTTAGAAAAGCACAGGAATCAGAGATCAAATTGCCAACTTTTGTTGGATCATAGAGAAGGCAAGAGAGTTCCAGAAAAACATCTGCTTCTACTTCATTGACTACACTAAAGCCTGTGACTCTGTGGATCACAACAAACTGTGGAAAATTCTTCAAGAGATGGGAATATCAGACCACCTTACCTGAGAAACCTATATGCAGGTCAAGAAGCAACAGTTAGAACTGAACATGAAACAACTGAGTGGTTCAAAATTGTGAAAATATTACGTCAAGGCTGTATATTGTCACTCTGCTTATTTAACCTGTAAAATACCAGGCTAGATGAATCATAAGCTAGAATCAAGATTACCAGGAGAAATATCAACAACCTCAGATATGCAGATGATACCACTCTAAGGACAGAAAGTGAAGAACTAAGGAGCCTCTTGTTGAGGGTGAAAGAAGAGAGTAGAAAAGCTGGCTTAAAACTCAACATTCAAAAAACTGAGATCATGGCATTGGTTCCTATCATTTCATGGCAAATAGAAGGGGGAAAAGTGGAAGAAGTGACAGATTTTATTTTCTTGGGCTCCGAAATCACTGCATACAGTGACTGCAGCCATGAAATTAAAAGACACTTGCTCTTTGGGAAAAAAAATGCTATGACAAACCTAGACAGTGTTTTAAAAAGCAGAGCCATCACTTTGCCGACAAAGGTCTTTATAGCCACTGTCCTCAGTTGCTCAGTATACTCAGAATCTTTGAGGCCCCATTGACTGTTGCCCTCCAGGCTCCTCCACCCTTGGAGCTGGTGGGCTAGCCCACTAGCGTCCTGTGATTTTGTGTAGCAGCACTCTTTAAATAGACTCTGAGCAAGCAAACAGGAAGTTAGATGTAGGGTTGGGTAGTTCCACAGTAGAAGGTTAAGAAGGTATGACACCTGCGGTTGATAGATGGACTGTGTTTTGTTTGTTTTCGGTTGCATGCCGCGGCATGTGGGATTTTAGTTCCCGGACCAGGGATTGAACCCATGACCCCATGCAGAAGAAGCATGGAGTCCTAAACACTGGTTGCTATTGTTCAGTTACTAAGTCCTGTCTGACTCTTTGCAACCCCATGGACTGCGGCACACCTGGCTTCTCTGTCCTCTACTATCTTTTGGAGTTTGCTCAAACACATGTCCACTGAGGTGGTGATGCTATTAACCTTCTCATCCTCTGCCACCCCCTTCTCCTTTTGTCTTCAATCTTTCCCAGCATCAGGGTCTTTTCCAATGAATCAATTCTTTGCATTGACTGGTTTGACTTTCCTTGCAGTCCAAGGAACTCACAATGATAAAAATTACATAAAATGGAGTCTAAATTAAGATTTTCATTGTTTTGTTGCTGTTCAGTGGCTCATTGTCTTCATCAACAAAACTATAACTTTGGGAAGCTTCTTTTTCTTTTCTCTTGTATTCAAGATAGCAACCATATTTCATCGTAAGTGATTTGATGCCAATAGTTGAATCACTCTGTCTTTTAATTTAGTATTTCCTCCAGACATTCTTTGAACATGTGTCAACAGGAAAGAACATGTTTCAAAGTTCTCTTCTGCCCATTTCTCCCTTAATAAACAAAATGAAGTTTGAAAATATGTCTTTTTAGTTCTGTTTATGCTTTATAAAATTTGAAAAAACCCAGAATTATCAGAACTGGCCAAGATCACATTCTGAAGCAGGTAAAATTGACCATGGGGAGCCTTTCGTTTCCACTCTCAAATTCCTACTTCTCTTAACAATCTTGATCTGCAAGGATTTATTGTCAGCTGCTGCTGCTGCTAAGTCACTTCAGTCGTGTCCGACTCTGTGTGACCCCATAGATGGAAGCCGACCAGGCTCCCCCGTCCCTGGGATTCTCCAGGCAAGAACACTGGAGTGGGTTGCCATTTCCTTCTCCAATGTGTGAAGGTGAAAAGTGAAAGTGAAGTCGCTCAGTCGTGTCCGACCCTCAGTCGTGTCTGACCCTTTAGCGACCCCACGGACTACAGCCTACCAGGCTCCTCCATCCATGGGATTTTCTAGGCAAGAGTACTGGAGTGGCTTGCCATTGCCTTCTCCGCAAATACCCACAAATACCTGATAGCTCAAGAATATTTTAAGATGTTGCTACTTTATAGTATATTCTCATTTTCTTTAATGTTTCTTAAATTAAGAAAAAAATCTCTAAATATTCAGAGGAATCACCTCCAATGATGAGCCATCAGGGGTGGTAGAGAATATTCCTGTCACATCACATAGGCATCACCTACTCTAGGAATGACTTTTTTGTTGCTGTGTTTTGCATATTGTTGGGTAATTGAGAAGCTGGGCGTTCCTGAACTGCTGCTGCCAGGGGGATGTTTAAAACTGTCACACTAAAGTGCTAAGGCACATGTGTTTCTGCCCAGTGTGTTTGTGTAGGTTGTGTGGGAGGTGGACAGAGAAATATTTTAAAGTCTGGACATTAATCAGAGAGTGATTTACTCGCTTAAATAACCCTATGAAGGAGCAGAGAACACAAAGGGCGAGGACTGCAGGAACAGTGTGGACTTCCGGTTTATAGACTGCAGCAACACACACACAGACCCAGACACAGATGCGCACACACACAGAAGCCATTTCCAGGTACTCTGGACTCAGGGCATAGGAAGCTGGGCAGTGGGGTAGCCTGCTATTAGGGAAGAAGGTCCTTCTCTGAGTGATGCCTCCCTTGTGTTATTAACTGCCAGATACCTGCTGTTGGAACAAAGTCTCATGGTGTTAGAAGTCTAAAAAATGTGACAGGATCCAACCCACCATGTTGCAGCCCCAGCTGACTGCATGCAAGGAGACGGACTCAAATCAAAGCCAAGGCTGCTTGTTGTGGGATCTAAATCAAAGGGCAAGGTGTTCTAGATGACGCATGCTAAGTTGCTTCAGTTGTGTCTGACTCTTTGCCACCCCATGGACTGTAGCCCGCCAAGCTCCTCTGTCCATGGGGTTCTCCGGACAAGAATACCGGAGTGGGTTGCCATTCCTTTCTCCAGGGGATCTTCCTCACCCAGGGATCAAACTGGTGTCTCATATCTTCTGCACGGGCAGGTGGGCGGATTCTTTACCTCTAGTGCCAACTGCGGAGAAGGCAATGGCAAGCCACTCCAGTACTCTTGTCTGGAAAATCCCATGGATGGAGGAGCCTGGTGGGCTACAGTCCATGGGGTCGCTAGGGGTCGGACACGACTGAGCGGCTTCACTTTCACTTTTCACTTTCACACACTGGAGTAGGAAATGGCAACCCACTCCAGTGTTCTTGCCTGGAGAATCCCAGGGATAGGGGAGCCTGGTGGGCTTCCGTCTATGGGGTCACACAGAGTCGGATACGACTGAAGTGACTTAGCAGCAGCAGCAGTGCCAACTGAGAAGCTTTCAATAATTTATAGTTCAGGAAAGAAGGAAAACATTCCTAGTAGACCTGTCGGCTTTCCCTCCCAGACATCAAGAACAGTCCTCACTGTTCATTCTTCAGGTTTTTTCTTGCAATGTTGTTTTGTGAAAGCGTCAGAAGAGATTCAGAGAGAAAAGAGACTAGCGATGAGAAAGGTTGTGTGTATCCAAATGGACAAACCTCTTGAGGGAAAGGGTCAGGAAAATTGATGCAAAATCTCTGGGTCAAAAACCAACATATGGGAAACCTGTATTTTATTTAAAAATAATTTTCTAGGGGAAAATCTCTTCATTCTCAAGTTTTAAAGTAGTAATAATAACCATTGGCAACAGTTGGCATCTTGAACTATATTTTAAACTTATTAAATAAAGGTTACCCTTCCAGTGGGAAAACAGGGAATAAGAGAAGTAGGCAGCCTGTATTTTGCCAAGTGTGTCAGAGCAAAGCCAAGACTCCATAGCAATTTAGCAATGAAGGATTAGTCCCTGCTGAAATTCACTTTATAGACCATGAATCAAGTCCTGGACTTAAAACAAGATCAACACAGAACATTCACAGAAGGGTCATCAGCATATGGACAATACAAGTAAGAGACAAGGGACAAGTCAGGCACGTCTACTATGGGGACTTTCTGTTTTATCCAGTTCATTAGTGAATACAAAGCTTTTACCTGAGCTGTCACCAGGAATAGTACTTCAGTATTTATGTATGTTTATACATGTGTGAAAGGTAACTGCTTAGTAAACTTGATATAATTAGACAGATCCTTTTATAAAGTCCTGAGGTAGAGAGATAGCCAGGCAGGGTTACTTACTCACAGGGCAGAAGAAAACCGACCTGCGTTAGTAGCCTTAATTCTGGTACCATAATATACTCCTTTCAGAATGTTGTTTCATCAAAGTGTGTGCTTGGGCTACAAGTGTTAGAATCACAGGATGTTATTGCTGAAAGATACTGGTTTCAATCACATCCTGTCAGGAAACAGAATCTGACTCAGGTGATTCAATGGGTCTTCCCTGGTGGTTCGGATGGTAAAGAATCTGCTGCAGTGCAGGAGACCCAAGCTTGATCCCTGGGTGGGGAAGATCCCCTGGAGAAGGGAATGGCTACCTACTCCAGTATTCTTGCCTGGAAAATTCCAGGGACAGAGGAGCCTTGCAGGCTACAGTCCTTGGGGTCACAAAGCATCAGACAGCACTGAACTATTGACACTGTCATAGGTGATTCAAATGAAGAGACTTCAGTGAACGGATGACTCACAGAAGCGTGGGCAGGGTAAAGGGACTGGTGGCCCCCAGGGACATTCAGGCTGCCATTGCTGCTCCTAAGAGCCCAGCAAGAGCTGAGCACTGGAGAGGGGACCTAACAGGAACTATGGGCATGGTGGGATTCAGCCCCCACCACAGATGCAGGCCAGAGCAGGAAAGGAAGAGGGAGGAAATGCCATGGCCTCTTTCTCCTGCTGTGATCCTCTGTAGGTGTCTCCCGTAGGCCAAACCCAACCAGAAGTCAAAAGGCAAGGGAGCCTGGGTGATGGAAAGGGCAGAAAAAAGGTAGAGATTGAATCTGGGGTGGGTGGGATGAACGGCGGCAAACCACACGCGTGCATGCTAAGTCACTTCAGTTGTGTCCGATTCTGTGCAATCCTATGGACTGTAGCCTGCCAGGCTCCTCTGTCTATGGGATTTTACAGGCAAGAATACTGGACTGGGTTGTCATGCCCTCCTCCAGGGCATCTTCCCAACGCAGGGATTGAACCCACAGTTCTTATATCTCCTGCATTGGCAGGCAGGTTCTTTACCACTAGCACCACCTGGGAAGCCAAAAAAAGCATATCAGTTCAGTTCAGTTACTCGGTCGTGTCTGACTCTTTATGACCTCATGGATCATAAGCTTGCCAGGCCTCTCTGTCCATCACCAACTCCCAGACCTTGCTCAAACTCATGTCCATTGAGTTGGTGATGCCATCCAACCATCTCATCCTCATCCATCCCTTTCTCCTCCTGCCTTCCATCATTCCCAGTATCAGGGTCTTTTCCAATGAATCAGCTTTTTGTATCAGGTGGCCAAAGAATTGGAGCTCCAGCTTCAGCATCAGTCCTTCCAACAAATATTCAAGACTGATTTCCATTAGGATGGACTGGTTTGATCTCCTGGCAGTCCAAGGGACTCTCAGGAGTCTTCTCCAACACCGCAGTTTAAAAGCATCGATTCTTTGGTGCTCAGTTTTCTTTATGGTCCAAGTCTCACATCCATGCATGATTGCTGGAAAAACCATAGCTTTGACTAGATGGACCTTTGTCAGCAAAGTAATGTCTCTGCTTTTTAATATGCTGTCTAGGTTTGTTATAGGTTTTCTTCCAAGGAGCAAGCATATTTTAATTTCATTAAAAAGAAAAACATCTACTTCTGCTTCATTGACTATGCTAAAGCCTTTGACTATGTGGACCACAACAAACTGTGGAAAATTCTTAAACTGATGGGAATACCAGACCACCTTACCTGCCTCCTGAGAAATCTGGATACAGGTCAAGAAGCAACAGTTTGAACCAGACGTGGAACAACGGACTGTTTCCAAATTGGGAAAGGAGTACCTCAGGTTGTATATTGTCACCCTGCTTATTTAATTTATTTGCAGAGTACATCATGTGAAATGCTGGACTGGATGAAGCACAAGCTGGAATCAAGATTGCTGGGAGAAATATCAATAACCTCAGATATACAGATGACAGCACCCTTATGGCAGAAAGTGAAGAGGAACTAACGAGACTCTTGATGAAAGTGAAAGAGGAGAGTGAAAAAGCTGGCTTAAAACTCAGCGTTCAAAAAACTAAGATCATGGCATCTTGTCCCATCACTTCCTGGCAAATTGATGGGGAAACAGTGGAAACAGTGAGAAACTTTATTTCTTGGGCTCCAAAATCACTGCAGATGGTGACTGCAGCCATGAAATTAAAAGACACTTGCTCCTTGGAAGAAGAAGCCACATAGTCCTTCGAGCTCTTACAGGAAACTCTGAATTCTCTCTTTGGCCACAGACAGGGCCCAGGTGGGCAGCACATGTAGTAGGCTTGTGCTGAATAAATAGCGTATACCTGCTGGAGGTAAGAGATCCTTTGTTAGAGGTGAGCAGCCTGGCCTCCCCAGGAAAGAGGTGGCCTCTCTCCATGGGAACCTGGTGTGCCAGTGCTTATGGCAGTCAGCCCCAGTCAGCCTCTAATTGTGCCAGGAGATGGCCTAGTTCTTCCTCAATCACGAATGCTGGGAGGGGAGTTCTGCAGCTAGCTTGCGGTATTCCAAGGCCCAAAGCCCCCCATCATGCCAGGAAAGACCGGCCTCTCCCCCAGTGTGAATGCCCAGCTGGTGGGACAGAGCTAAGGTATTGACACGCCATGTCACTCTTGCATCCAGTCTCTGATTACATCAGGTAAAGAGCTGGGGCCTCCTAATCATGGGGCCCAAAGTCTACCTCTGTTTGGCTCTCAGTGCATGGCTCTAGGATGGGTCATGGGGAGACTGTTCCCACCTCCCCAGTGAACTCTGTTCTGTCAGATCAGGTGTGTGTGTACAGCTTTGCCAGCTGTCTTTGTTTACAGGAAACCGAGGCAGGAACCAATAGAGTGGTATGGATGGCACCAAGGTTCCCACAGGAGATTTGAAAGGTTCCCCCAGTTCCCCATCTCTCCAGCCAAAATTTCCTTTAATTTTGTCATGTCACGTCATGTCATGAGGCCAAGATGACTGTACAGTACTCATCGATGTTGTTGTACAAAGTGGATCTCATCTTGAATGTTGCCCAGTTCATCTACATCTAACAAGTGTGACGTTACTGTGACACCTCACCTATGGCTGGTAGGCAGACATCATCATGGGACAAAGAATTCAACCAGAAAAGCAAAATAGATTTTTCCTTTACAAAATGATTATATAAGTGCCCTTGAATAAATTAGTAATATTTACTTGCAGTGCATTGCAAGTTGCTCATTTATGTCCACGTTTATTTCTGATCGCTTTGCCAGTTGTTCAGATATGCCTTTAATCCCTTCCACATTAGTACAGTTTCAACTTCCATTCATTTTGTTTGGGGGTGGGTACTGTGAGAAATTGGCTTTTTATTGTTCCACTGAAGTCCACTTTGTCAGAGATCCAAGTGGCTATAGCAACAAAATCTCCTGCTAACTCTTCCTCTAGACTCAATCCCTGAAAATTAGTTGGAACAGATTATAGTGAGCCCTGCAAAATGCACCATTTGGTTTCAGAGGGGCAGTGAGCTGGAAGGTTCATCCGTTCTTTGATCCTCTGTGACTTCTCTGATCCTGTGAGTCCCTGTGAGTCATCCTATACCAAGTCTTGTGGTTTCACTGTCTTGGAAACTGTTGGACTGTTATAAATAAGGCCCACTCCTGGCTGTCTTGACCTTCAGCCTTGAGGGTGGATTTTGCAGATCCCCCAGAGTGCTGGACCAATGCTGAAGACTCCTTCTACATGCATGAGATTGTGTCCATAAAAATAAACCATTTTAACAATTTGGGTTTAAATTGACTTTTTATTGTATAAATCAAGCTTCATCCATATCCCCCACCCCCCATAAGTAAAGAGAATCAAAGGGTTTAGAGGGTGGAGACACAACCTGAGCTTCTGTAACTTGCTAGGGATCTTCTCTGTCCCTTCTTTTCCCACTGTTTACATCCTCTTGGATGTTCCAGAGAGACCAGAAATCTTGGGGTCATGGAGGGGCCATCTGGGGGAGGCCCAGCCCAAGGCCTCAACATATTTTGAGAGCTCACTGCTTTACTGTGTGCTGGCTGGGTGTGTCCGTTTAACCCTAGGAAGTAGGTATTCTCATGTGTGTTTGCACCTGGGGAAGTCAAGGCTTAGAGATTTAAATGCTATGCTCCAGTTTTTACTGTGAAAAAGTTGTGTACTCAGGATTTAAATTCAAGTGGTGGTGGTTTAGTTGCTAAGTCGTGTCCGACTCTTACGACCCTGTGGACTGTAGCCTGCAGGCTCCTCTGTCCATGGGATTCTCCAGGTCAGAATACTGGAGTGGGTTGCCATTTCCTTCTCCAGGGGATCTTGAACCCAGGTCTCCTACATTGTAGGCAGATTCTTTCTTTCTTTTTTTTTAAATTATTTATTTTTTAATTGAAGGATAATTGCTTTACAGAATTTTGCTTTCTGTCAAACCTCAATATGAATCAGCCATAGGTATTTACCGACTTAACTATAAGGGAAGCCCAAATTCAAGTGATTTGACACCAAAGTGTATGTTTTTAGCCACTGCTTTATATATGGTGAGATAAATCCACTGTTTCCACCTCCCTTTAATTCCTAACAGTGGAGCGAGTAGTCACCAGAGTAGTGGGCTTGGCACAGGAGGGAATGCAGGCGGCAGAAGGCCCAGGGCAGAGACTGATCCTATAAACTCTCTCCCACTAATGTGGTCATGATGCGATGCCAGAGCTGTTTCTAGTGTTTAACTTTAGAGGAGGGTGAAGCGAACCAGCATACCTGCAGCCACGGCTGCCTGAAACCTTGGCAGGGTGGGAGGAACCTGGGGGATGGGGATGGCTGTCTCAGTTACTGTCACTGGGTTGGTGTGTGTGAGACTGTCCCTAAAGCTTGCATATTTCTTTTTAGAGCCTGTGTCATTTCTTGAGCCCCTCGGATGTGCAGGACCTGAGGGAAGCATTGTCACGATCATGACAACAACTCTAAAATTGTGCTGGCTCACCTGAACTGGTGGGCTCCCTGCACATCAAGAACTGTGCCCAGGTGACTTTCCTGGTGGTCCAGTGGCAAAGACTCCAAACTCCCAATGCAGGGGGCCTGGGTTCCATCACTGGATGGGGAACTGGATCCCACATGCCATAACTAAGAGCTCACATGTCACAACTAGAGATCCTGCCTGCTGCAATGAAGGTCGCACATCCTGAGTGCCGTCGGATCAGTAAATATATGTGTGTGTGTTTTTAGTCTCTGAGTTGTGTCCAACTTTTTATATTTAAGTGCTTCCCTGGTAGCCTAAATATATCTGATCTCTGAATACAATTCTTTATGTATGCGTATATAAAAAATTGTGTTGGAGAGAAGGTATGCCAAGTTGGATGAGGATTCCATTCTGGCCCAGAGGAGCTCAGCAGGGGCACCATCCCTGAGGGTTTGACCGTGAAGGGTGAAGTGTTTTGATGGATGCAGAAAAGAGGGGGAACAGGTGGATGGGGGAGAAGTCTCAGGCCACATTTTTTAGCAACTGTTGACACATTTGCCTACAATCCGGTCACTTTTGTTTTCTATGATGAGAAACAAAGAACTGTAAATACTTATAGCATAAATATCTATATAGTGTTGTATATAGGTCAAGATTAAAAACAAAAGTTTAAAAAATATTTAGTTAAAAATAAATTAGAAAATTCCAAATTATCAAATGTTTCTTATTTCTGGTCTCTTTGGTAGTTGAATAAACAACTTATCCAGAACCACTTCTTAAATCAGACTTTCTCTAGTTCTAAGCCCCAGTGTATTTAGGGCTGAGATGTTTTCTGTGGTTCCTTTATTGCTTCCGCCCATTTCTCCTCTCTTCAGCTACTAGAGTCTT
The DNA here is from genome assembly GCF_049115385.1 of Moschus berezovskii. Lineage (NCBI taxonomy): Eukaryota > Metazoa > Chordata > Mammalia > Artiodactyla > Moschidae > Moschus > Moschus berezovskii. The sequence continues at coordinate 53,229,450 of NC_142477.1, read as the reverse complement.
TGGTTACCTGTTTATTCTAATTGCCCTGGCAGCGCAACTCTTTGTGGAGGGGAGCTTTTACTTTCCATTTTGAAGTTTCGGACTCTCCTAACTGAACTTGACATGCTCTGATGACATATCCTCTCCTCAGGGGAGAAGCCTGTCTCCCTGCAGTAGGTTTACGTAGGTTTCCAATTGCAAGCGAGCCTTTTTGAAGGCTCATCATGTAGGATTGTTTGACAGAGTGAACCTATGCTTTTGTTGCTGCTGATGTTGCCTTTATGGGGTATGTGTGTTTGTGTGTGTGTGTGTGTGTGTGTGTCTGTGTTTTAACCAAGGATGAGGCTATCAAGGCAAGCATGCCGCACAGTCATCCATTTTTCAACAGTTTTACTAGTTGGTTTCCTTTCAGGTCCCTTCAACAGTGCCCGTCAGATATTCCCTGCTAGGATCAGATACCCCACATTGTCTTGTTTTCAGCATAAGCACTTGTCTGGCTGTGGGGTGCTTAAATGGCCATCATTCGTGGACTTATTTGAAGTTCCATTATTTTAAGTTTATAAAATGAAGGCATTAATACTAAAAAATTAGCACGAGTCCATTTCTCATCAAATTATCCATTTGTTATACTCTTGATCTTTCTTAGACTAGACCACATGAAGGTTTGAAATTTTGATTTTGAGGATACTTAGAGTATTGAAAGCCTAAAGTATATGTTGGAGTCCTTTCATTCTTGAAGACATTGTTTGGTGTTTTATTCAGTAAGTACTTCCTAAATATATTTACAAAGGAGAGAGGCTCAGCGTGTTGTCTGGAAGTGGTGGTGTGTACACAGGCTCACGAGGCACTGTCAGAAATGTAAGCTCTGTGTGTGTGTGTGTGTGTGTGTGTGTGTACTTTGGAACTGAGAGTGGGATATTAAACTTGGACTTTACAGCATGTATGTATCACTCTAAAATACCTGGACAGGTTAGAATGTTTATCAGGCAGCTTCCAAGAGTTGGGTCTTTAATTTCATCACATAAGTTTCTAGTAGAAGATTAAAGACTGATGAAATAATTCATTCTGCTAAGTAAACTATTGATGATGGATCAATACAAATAAAAGCAGATCTGTTTATTTAGACAAATACTATATTTCATTGACTCAGAAATGTTATTGGTATATTATGTGCCATTATATCACTGAGAAAGAAAAAAATCCTTCCAATTAAACTCTGACATAATGCTTTTGCATAACTAGAATTTTTATTTATACTTATTGAAACTACTTTTTAGGCTTATTTTGACATATATTTCTGTCATTTAGAACTTTTGAACATTCACAAGAGGGAAAATAAATTCAATAAATTGGTTAAAATATTCCTAAATGACTACACACTTATATCTGGTTCTTCTGAATCACATGTCACAGAGATGATCAGTAATGCAGCATTTCTTAAAAACTAGCTTCACTATTTATTTATGAGAATCTCTTCCAAGTGACTGGCACTCCTCCTACTAAGTTCTGATGTGCATGTGTAAGCAATGCCAATTACATTAAAATGGCCATATCCCAACTTCAGTCAGGTTAGTATGTGATATATGTCTTAGTAAAATATGTTAAAATATTTGTAGTGCATAATATAGTTAAAAATTATTGGTCAAGCCCTCAAAGATAGGTTTTTCCTGTCAGATATCTCCAGGGTAAATATTATGGACTAATTCTGCTGATGTGAAGGGATGTAATTAGGAGAAACCATTAATTTAGAAGTTTCTCAAATTTCTTAGTTTGTCAGAAACAAATGGCTTACTTGTTAAAAATGTTTATGCCCAGGATTACCCCAGACCTATGAAATTAGACACCCTGGCTGTGACGCTTTGTCAAGCTACCTGGACATCCTGATGCAGGTGATCCGGGGAACAGTGCTTTGATGCACCAAGTCCTATCTGAGGTGTCTTTAGTGTACATTAAGCTCTCAGACTGTAGGCTTGGAAACTTCATGAACTCCTTAGCGGCCAAAAGAAAGCAAGACATTTAAAAAAAAGGTCACCATGTGGTTTGAGAACATCCTAGAAGAAAGGACCCAAAATATTTCTATACCAGATAAGAGAGCCTGAAATTGTTAATTCCTTACAAAATTCTAAACAGGAGGTGTGGAAGTCATGCTTCTTGTTTCTGTCTTTCCAGTACTTACCTTTACATTTTAATAAAACATGCAATTATTTACTCAACCCATATATCATGTAACAGCTAGGGCTCTTCATCACTAGATAAATTCTGATGAGTCTGGCCAGGCTGGTCCTATTAATATTTTATTACATTATAGAAGGGGTCAATTTAAGGTCAAGAGAAGGAAGTGCCATGCTGTTAGAGAAGCAAAGTAGCAGAATCATTTCCTATGACTCTTGTATTAATCAGAAATTCTAGTCTTTCCAAATTTCCTAGTGAAAATTCCAAATGTCTTAGCAATAACTTCTAACATGACTTTTTAAACCTACTTTCTCTTATGTCAGATAGTTCTAATGTGTAAATGACTTCCAATGCCTAAACTATTTCTTTAGTCATTTAGAAAACTAGCAATTAAAAAAAAAACTTCTTTAGGTCTAAAAGAGCAGTTTGTGGGCTATTTAGTCATCCCACTCCGGATGGGGTGAGGCTGTAGGGAGAAGTGGTGGGGTCCTTTTAAGCCAGAAAGTGGGTGTTTAACTATCATTCTGTGAGACTGAGAGAATGAAAAATGGAACCACCTTGAAGAAGGTGAGGAGAATGGAGGAAGGGGTGAGGTCTGAGACAGACAGCTCCAGCCTTATTTTCTTTCCTGGTATATAATTTATCTTATAAATAAGTAACGATGTTTCTCACCAGTACCAATAGCTTAGAGTTGACAATATGTTTTCACATCTACATTATCTTTGATCTTTTACCACATTGCTTTAAGAAATAGACAATAGGATTTCTATCCCTTATATTTTGCTGAGAAAAAAATGACATCATGTTGGTTGGTGTCTCCACTGATGGTGGAACTAGACTCAAACTCGGGATATCCTGGCTCCAAGTTGAGAGCTGCTTTTCGTACTCACAATGCTTCTCTTCTGGTATCTGGGAAGTGTCCAGTGCTTCTAGCTATGGGTTCATATTTGGAGGCAGAAGGACACTGTATGACATCTTACAGATGGATCGTAGACTTAGACCCTTGATTGGAGAAAGGGCTAGTTGTTAGACTCCTCACATTAGCACCTTCCAGAACTAGGGGCAAAGAACTGGGCAGCTGGGCAGTGAGAGCTCATCACATGCCCCTAAGTCTAGACTTTCTCACTCTAAAAGAAATCCTGCCAGTTTGAGTCCACAGAGGAAGTTTCTAGATTTGGTCAGGGTTAGAAAAACGACCTGATTCTGTCTGCTTCCTCAGGGGGCTCCGTTGGAATCAGAGCTCTGGATATGGTGTTCAAGTTCTTTGAGGGATGCACAGAGATTCAGGGTCAAGGTTTGCCGCAGAAGTTGTAAGTGTCCTGGGCTTACCTTTTCAAACTTCCCCACACTTGCTGTTCCTGTAGGGCTGTTTGCTGTGAGTAACCATGATTGTCCCCAACCTGCCTACAGCCTTGACCTGCTCATGAAGACCAATCAGAGGGCCCCTTGCAGGCAGGAAGCCAAATTTAAAAAGTGCACTTCTCTTTACTCCCCTAAGCAGGTGTAGTTTTTGAAAATTGTCTGTAACATCAAATCCCTCTTTGCTATTAAAATTTTCTTTATTAAGAATTGAAAATTGGAGAACTGGAGAGATATTTCATTTGGGAAAATATGTGCTCCAAGACATAAGATCGTTTTAAAAGAACGAAACAAATCTTTAGAAATTTAGACTCTTCTTAATAATAGTCACAATGTTCCTTTTGGTCTTCTTAATTCATTACTGAGGTAGAAAGGAGAGATGTGGGGTTTAAGGTAACTTACCTAAAGTCACATAGTTTGGTAGTGATAGAGCTGTCTCCAGAATGTGGTGCTCCCAGACCCAAGGCAGCAGGGCAGGAGGACAAGGCTGGTTAGCTATGTTGGAGTTGATGTGATAGGACCAACATCTCTCCTCAGACCCCATTCCACCCTCAGCTGCTTCTGCCATCTCTACTTCATTACACCCTGTCCAAGAACCTGGTCTTACTTTGCTTCCCCTGGGGAACATGGTAGGGACATATTTAACTTGCTGCTCTCTGAAAATGGTTCTGGGAAACAACTGTCTAAGTTCACATATTTATTAAGTATAAACTCTAATCATATGCTAGATCTCACCACAGACACATGCAAAACTGCCATCAGCTGGTGTCAAAGCAGCAAAACTTTCAGATGATACCAAAAACAAAAACCAAAACTAAACCAGAAAAAAAGCCTCAGACACTTATATTCCTCCACTTGCTCCTTGGAAATTTTCACCTTCAAAATTTTCACCTTTGCAATTCATTCTATTTTTATTTAAAAAATTTTTTTAAATTTAAAAGTTTTTATTGGAGTATAGTTGATTTACAGTGCTGTGTAGTTTCATGTGTATAGCAAGATGAATTAGTTATTCATATACATATATTCACTCATTTTTGAATTCTTTTCCCAGATAGGCAATTACAGAGTATTGAGTCGAGTTCCTTGTGCTACACAGTAGGTCCTTACTAGTTATCTATTTGATATATTGTTGTTTAGTCTTTGTGTCTGACTCTTTTGTGACCCCATGGACTATAGACCACCAGGCTCCTCTGTCCGTGGGATTCTCCAGGCAAGAATACTAGAGTGGTTTGCCATTTCCTTCTCCAGGGGATCTTCCTGATCCAGGGATCAAACCTGCATCTCCTGCATTGGCAGGTGGGTTCTTTACCACTGAGCCAAAAGGGAAGCCCATTTTACATATAATAGTGTGTATATCGGAGAAGGCAATGGCAAGCCATTCCAGTACTCTTGCCTAGAAAATCCCATGGACAGAGGAGCCTGGTGGCCTACAGTTCATGGGGTCACTACTAGTCGGACACAACTGAGCAACTTCACTTCCACTTTTCACTTTCATGCATTTGAGAAGGAAATGGCAACCCACTCCAGTGTTCTTGCCTGGAGAATCCCAGGGATGGTGGAACCTGGTGGGCTTCCGTCTATGGGGTTGCACAGAGTCGGACACAACTGAAGCGACTTAGCAGCAGCAGCAGCAGCAGCAGTGTGTACGTGTCTATCTTAATCTTCTAATTTATCTCTGTAATTCAATTCAGATGAAAAAATGTTTATTTCTTTGGTTGCTTTGGGTCTTGGTTGCTGCACGCAGGATCTTTTGTCATGGTGTGTGGGCTCAGTAGTTGAGGCCCATGGGCTTAGCTGCTCAGTGGCATGTGGGATCTTACTTTCCCGACCAGAGATTGAGCCCATGTCCCCTGCATTACAAGGCAGATTCTCAACCAGTGGACCACCAGAAAGTCCCTGTAACTCAATTTACATCAAATTTATCTGATAAAGAAGTTTGTGAGGAATTATTATTGTGCCATTTACAATAATAAACATGGTAAAATTTGAATTGACCGTGAGCTTTGGAATATTCTCAGAGCCTTTCTCTCTTTAGGTATCCAGAAAAGATGCTTGATATAATCACAAGCAATTATAATGTGCAAAGTCAAGCACAAAATGCCATACACATTACCTAGTCCTATTTTTCTACTTGGCATAATATCATATATGATGAAGGGAGCTCCAATCCAGTGCTCTATGACAACCTAGAGAGGTGGGATGGGGTGGGAGGTAAGACGGAGGTTCCAGAGGGAGGAAACATATGTATAACTGTGGCTGATTCATGTTGATATATGACAGAAACCAACATAATATTGTAAAGCAATTATATTCCAATTAAAAATAAATTTAAATGAAAAAAATCACAATGGTATTTTAAATGCACAAGGTGTATTGAGTTGAATAGTTATATGGTTTTTATTGTGTCTCCGGCCCCTACTGCAGAAGGCCACATGCTGTCCATTGGATCGTGAGGTGGTCTGTTTGACCCATCATGGCTTGAACTTGCATTTTCAGAGCTGTGAAAGCTTATGTGATTCCTCCTGACCTCACTGACAGCCGACGTACACAATAAGGGTAGAGATTTGCTGGTTGTACCTCAAAGCAAGCCTGCCAGGTGGACTTCCTATCCTCAACATCACCCGCTTTGCCTTCATCTTATTTTTCCCCCCTGCAGATAAAAGATGGCTCCTTGTTAACTCATGTTCTGATTTCCTAACTCTTCATGGTCATAGCTAGCTTTCCTCATAACATTGGTTGATCTGAGCTCAGGGTTTGGAGAGACCAAAATACAGCTAGACAAAAATCCCTTAGGGACTGTGCTGGGACCAACAATTTTTGTGGGGTCTTGGAAGGAGTTGAAGGAGCCCACAAAATGAGCTGTTAGGTACCACTTGTTGAGTTGGTTTTACCATCTGTGAGCTCTGTTGAGCATCTTTTCTTTATTCTTCTGTGTATTGTGTCACAGTTTGTTATTATTTGTGAATTTGGTATCCTCAGTTGATATGTTCTGTGTTGTTATCATTTACTAAAGGTATTACCAATTTTGAGAAATGCAGAAGGTGGTATCCTGTGAACTCTTCTTCTTCCCCTCAACTCTTGGGATTTGGACATTCAAAGGCCTTTATTGTTTCTTCTTTAAATTCCTATAAAAATCAGAAGATTCTTACTTTTTTTTTTTAAACTCAGTGTCAATTCTGTGATGGCTGTATTTTTAAATTGAAGAGTAGCCATCATTTATTGAATGCATATTGCTTGACTGACATTTTCCATCACTTATCAATCTTGACACCGACCCTATTAAGAAGGTATCATTAGCCCATTGTATGCCATGCAGAAATGGAGGCTTAGAGACATTAAACTAAGTATACTTAGGGAGTGAGTGGCAGAGTAGAGATTTGGATCTGGCTCTGACAGAATCCAAAATTTATAGCTAGACCAAACTAGTGTGCAGACTGGATCCAGTCCAAAAGAAATGAAGGCACAGATGATGTTTTCCAATTTGAATGAAATACTGGCTAACATTTAAAAATTAGGGGATTACATTCAAAAGTCTGGATTCTACCTTCTCTTTAAAGAAATCAGAAGATTGGGCACAATGTGCTCGTATTCCTACATGGCAGCTGTCAGCTAGCCCTAGGGAGTGGCTGCTTCCCTTAGAGGAGGCATGTGCTTGCAGGTGGACAAATCCCCTCCTTCGTATTACACGCCACCTGGTTTGGCTTACCACTCCACCCACTTGGGTCACCTGTTTGGAATCTATGTGTCTTTGACTTTACAATCTTTGTTCTAGTCTCTGGAGATGGTCTGCCTTAGGGTTGGAGTCCTGTTTTCATGATTTGCTGTGTGAACCTTGGAGAAGTTACTTAACTCTGAGAGTCCTCAGTTTTCATATCTCTAAGATGGTGATAAGAATAACACTTAGCTCTTGAGGTTTCTTTGAAAGTTAAGTGTGGTAACTTCCATAAAGAGCTTAGCATGATGTCTGATACATCATAAGCTTTCTATCAATAGAATAGTTCAGTTCAGTTCAGTTCAGTTCAGTCACTCAGTCGTGTCTGACTCTCTGCGACCCCATGAATCACAGCACGCCAGGCCTCCCTGTCCATCACCAACTCCCGGAGTTCACTCAAACTCATGTCCATAGAGTCGGTGATGCCATCCAGCCATCTCATTCTCCGTCGTCCCCTTCTCCTCCAGCCCCCAACCTTTCCCAGCATCAGAGTCTTTTCCAGTGAGTCAACTCGACGCATGAGGTGGCCAAAGTATTGCAGTTTCAGCTTTAGCATCAGTCCCTCCAATGTAGGTGTTATTAATAACCACTATCCTGATTAACCACTCCTCTCAGAAAATAGAGTTCAGCAAAGTTTGAGCGAGAACCCTTTCTCAGGATCAGCCTAAATTGTGAACAAGGCCATCAGACCATTGGCCATGGAAGCATGATCATGTTGTAATAGGCAATGTGAGTTTGACATTAGACTGACATGGTTTAAGTTCAACCTCTGACATTACAGGGATCTTGGACAAATTATCCAGTGTCTTTCTGACTCAGATTCCTCACTCATAAAATGGGCATGAAAATGGTACCTAGTTCATAATGTTGTGATGAGGATCAGGTGAATTAATACATGTAAAATGCTTCAGAACACTGGCACATACCATGCACTCAATCGATGTTACTATTGAAAACAAATAATCATTGTGCCATTTGCCAAGTATATGTTTCCTTCTGGGAGATTAAGATAGACTATTTGAAACTGGATTGTCATGAAAATTTTGGGAAATTTGGAAACTGAGTCACTTGCTTTCATTTCCCGTGTTCTCGGTTCCCTGCACCTTCTGTCCCCTACATCCCCTTAAAGCTGCACTTCCGAAGGCTGATCATCAAGTCACATCCAATGAACTCAGCCTTAGCTTCTACAAGGGACAAAAGCTTAAGCGATCAGCTAGCTTCATACTATCAATTCTCAAAAGGGAGGCAGAGGCTGAGAGGAGCCCTGTGGCTTGCCTATCACTACATTGTGACAAATCAAGAGCTGTCAACCTTATTGGTATATTTACTAGGTGACAGTGGGATTTTGTCTATTTTGATAGGTGGATGCAGCTTAGAATCCAACACATAGCTGGTGCAAGAACTCTCCTCTCTCCTCTTTCCCTTTGGTCTTCCTGTCCCACAAACCTTGCTTAATGAGGCCTTGACCCAGTTAATGTACTAAGAGGACCTCTTGGTCTTTCCTGGAGGGATCTAAGTACTGTGACCCTCCATAGCATGTAGACCTTGTTCCCTGATGGGTTATGTTTTCCCTTCTCTGTGACTTGCCTCCCTGGACCACATTCCGATTTGCCTGCTGGTTCATTTGTTTCCTTGGGCTGGCTGCCTTGTTTGGTGGTTTTTAGTGAGGATTCTGATCAATGCCAGGAGGTGAGGGGAAGGGCTCTGAGTGGGCTCAATCATTGGACAAGCAGACTTGGTGATGGATGAGCCTTCTCCCCAGTGAGTCTTGACTCAGGAGAAGTCCAGCTGGTAAGTTTTTCCAGAATTGAGTAAATCAGAAGCAGTGCCAGCAGCGTCTTACCTCTTGTGGTTTTTGTATTGATCTTAAAGGAAATTCTCTGCGGCAGTTCCACGTCTCACTAGAAAATACAGCTACATCCATGATAAACTTAGATATATCTCATATGAGCTGTTTTAGAAAAAACATTTGAAGAGGGGTGAGAGGAAGGAAGAGAGCATCTTAAAAAAAAATCCCTTTCAAAATATTTTCTTTCTCCTCAGTATTGAAAAGGCACACGATAACCCTTTCTTCTTCCAAATGATCTCATAGCTATTTATTGAAGGGAAATACCAAATGTTTATTTATTTATTTTAAAAGGAGCTTCTTCGGTTCTGATGATTCACGTCGATATAATTTTCCTCCTGACTGCAGAGGTTCTGAGACAAAGCAACACCTCAACTGATGTGCCGGTGTCAGAACAATTCCTGTCCTGGAGGAGGGTGTGCAACTTTCTTTATTCCCCCTTCACAGACGTCCTTGAGCCCTTGAGACGGATGTGAGCGAGTTTTTCAGTCCTCATGCAAAACAACCATCTAAACATAACAGATGACATCAGCTCAGGCTTTTCAATTCCTGGATGGCAGCAGCGTGCTAATCCAGCCTTCATCCTGGATTTCATAAACTAAAACAAGAGAGCCTGGCAGGAGGACAGCGCTGCTGCTGGGCTGAGGAAATTGATGACGGGGAAGCATGCGGGCAACCCAGTGTATAAAACTCATAAACGTGTAGGCAGACGCTCAGCTACCACTTTGGACGGCGGCTTCCCGCCAGCAGAGACCCCGCCGCGGGAAGCGGAGCCCGAGCCGCGGGAAACATGAAGCGCCTCCTGCTGCTGGCCGCGCTGCTGGTCCCCGCGCACCTGGCGGCCGCCTGGAGCCTCAAGTACGCGGTGGATTGCCCCGAGCGCTGTGACAGTAGCCAGTGCAAGAGCAGCCCGCGCTGTAAGAGGACAGTGCTAGACGACTGTGGCTGCTGCCGGGTGTGCGCCGCGGGGCTGGGAGAAGCCTGCTACCGCACAGTCTCGGGCATGGATGGCGTGAAGTGTGGCCCCGGGCTGAGGTGTCAGTTTTACAATGAGGAGGATGATTTTGGTGACGAGTTTGGTATCTGCAAAGGTAAAGAGCGACCCCTTGCTTCTTGCCCCTTGCCTAGGGCACCCTGCAGGCTTTTAGCCAGCGTGGGAAGAGAGGAGCCTTTCCTTCTAATGCAAAGAGGGAAAATGCAGGTGGGTTTAGGGACCAGGTTCCCCTAACAGGTGCTGTCATAGGGAGAGAGAGAAAGATAACTCTGCAGATTGCGGCTGAACCCTGCATGCAAAAAAGCCCAGAAAGAAATACAGCGTTTCACTCATGTTTAAGAGATTTTTTTTTTTAAGTTGCAATGGAAAATTGTGTTGCTTCCTTTTCTGGAAGACTTTAGAAATTTGACAGGTAATCTGTTATGGCTGGAGTAGGTGGTCTCTCTTCTATAGGCAGTGATTACAGAGGTCTGCACTGGATAACCTCTTGGAGTGGTGGCTAGCCCTGGGATTTAGTGATACTTTGATCTTAAGAGAGTCCACAGGGTTGAGGGCACCTCTCACGATCAAGTATTTCTGATGCACACTAATGCACTTTGTGAAATAGGATGACTTAAGTCATCTAGCAAAAGGAGTCACGTTCTTGGAACAGGATACCCTGAAGTATCAAACAAACCTAGAAAAATAACAGTGTAAAACAAGCAAAAATAGCGCCTAAAGAAAAAAAATTGGAACTCTGTAAAGAAAAAGACTTAAAAACTTTATTAGGTTGAAATTATAGCTAAACAATGTAGTTCAACATTTGTGGAATTTATTTCAAACTTAGTGACTATAGCTTAAAAATGTTTAGAAATGAAAAAATGAAGATTTAAATATACTCTGTGTATGAATACCTCATGATCTCCTTAAGGATTATTTTTAAGGTTCAGTACATATGTGATAGCTCCATTCATCAGTTTTATAGTACAAAGAAGCTTTTAAAATTAAAGGGACTAAGTTCCAAATAATTCTTAATGTGTTAAATACAATTGTAAGCTTTTATAAATAATAATCATCCAGTATTGAGCTAATCTCATGAATTCTTTTAGAAAAATATAAGTTGATTAACTTTTAAGCCACAAAACATACTAAAGATTAGGAAATAAATGGCTGAACTTTAAGGAGAATTCTAGTCTTTTGCTTAGTTTATTTTTGTTTATAACCAATGAAAAGTAGAATACTGAGGAAACATTTTCTTTGGTGGACATTCGCAGACATGTCTTTCAGCTGAGTGGAATCTGTGATTTCTGTAAATTACAGTGTTTATCAGCCAAGAAAAGAGTACTTCACATAAGGAAATTAGGGAGGAAGTGGTTAACACAATCATACTTACTATATAGCAAGTATACGCCGTATATTGCTTTTTCTCTTGGCATAAAAACTGACTCTGTGCATGTGATTGTAAATGTCCAATTACATATGGGTAAAGAAACAGGCTGTAAGGCATCTGGAGTCTTTAGCACTCCAATATTCACTGAATGATCGAGGTAGCTGTTAATAAGATATATTTTTAAAAGCTGTTTAGGATAGCTCTTAGACATCCTTCAGATTGCAAATAGGTCTGGTTACGAACATTTTTCTTTCTGCTGGAAATAGTAAAGCTGTGTGAACCTTGACAGCTACATAGAGACATTGTATTTTGCTGTAGGCAAAATTTTGTGCTTCAACTTTTTTTTACAGAACACCTCTCTGAAAACTGTATGCTATAGCTGCATATCTGGATGTTTCCTAAATATTCAGATATTTTGCATTGTCCAGATAGCAATTTATTGAATACCTACTATCTGCCCAGCACTATTCAGTATATTGGGGGATACAGTAGGAGCATAACTGAGAATCTGGCTAAAGTTTTAGTTTTCAATATCACTGAAGACACAGTCATATCTTAATCCTGTGTGCTTTTTTGCCAGAGGCTTTTTCAATATTGCTTCTAAGGACTTCTTTTTTTCCCAGCAGAGAGGCTAGCGTTTAAAACCAGGTGCTTCTCTAATCTGAAGGATGTAGAGTACAGCAATCATAAATCTCTTTAAAAATGTATTTCATTAATATCTATCTTGATTATTCTGTGGACAATATTAGATTGCCAAAGACTTAGATGCCTCACAATTTGTTTCTTCACCCATGTATGATTGTACATTTACAAGGACATTCTTATGCCAGGAGAATAAATATTCTGCATCTATTCTGCTTGGCTGTTCAGGGCTGGCTATTCTATTGAGATGCTGTTCACATCATAAAAAACATGCATTTTTAATAATGAATTTGTTCTCTTTTTCTCAATATAGTATGTTTTAGTCTAAGTATGGGAACATCGAAGCTCTAAAAGCTTCCAGATTTGGGTAGGTATATGAATATATTCTCAGCTTTCTTCTCATTTAGCATATTGTATTTTAGCTCTGCAGAGGACTTTATTAGTGAATCCTCTTAACATCTGGAGGAGTTGAATATGTACTGTCGTTTTGTTAGATAAGGAAGTTGATAAGAGTTGGAGAAGATTGAGGATTGGTCACTTGATGAAGAGCTGAGATGACAGCCTTCTTAGCCCCTGGTTAGTTTAAGCCCTTTCCTAGACATTTAAAACAGTAAATTGCCTATGACTACAGGGAATTCAAAGACAGCATCATATCTTTTAAACTCTGTGAGGAGCTGATACACATGTCTTTTCAATTGCCCACCTTCACTGAGCTGTCACAGAGGTAGCCCAGTGAGACCCTGCCTTTTGGTTTCTAAGCAGACAGTAGACAGAATTAAAACCAGTTCAGAGATATTGGTTTTGGTGTATCTGTCTTCATCTAAACTTCACAGCAAGGCACTACAACCAAGGAATCCATTATCTGGTCTTAGTGTGTGATTTCACATTTGTGACTTTAAGCGTGGGATTCATATTTCATATTTTCAAAGCCCGGGATGTTCAGATAATTGGACTTTATCTGATAGTCAAGATTCATGAGGTTTGTTCAATTACTGAGGCTGTGCACACAGGGACTGTGAAGTTGGAAGCTTCTGTACATTGAGAGCACCCTCTCTCAAACTTCCCTTTGTCCTCAGACTGCCCCTTCGGCACCTTCGGGATGGAATGCAAACAGACTTGCAGCTGTCAGTCTGGCATATGCGACAGGGTGACCGGCAAATGTCTGAAGTTTCCCTTCTTCCAATATTCAGTAGCCAAGGCTACCAACCAGAGATTTGTATCACACACAGGTAAGAACTGATTCCCAAGTAAACATTGAAACAGTAGTCTCATTTTCAGTTTGAATAAGAAAACTTATGGATGAGTAGAACTAGATGTTGGTTTAAATGATTTTGTTTCTTTTATTCTACTTATGGGAAAGGTAGGTGGTTGTTGAAATTTGTTGCAGTGTTACAAAGAGACCTCGTTAATAGATTTAGATTGTACAATTTTCCACAAAGTTTACCGAGTGTATACCGAGGATAAATATGATTGATTACACAGAAAGGTAATAAAAATAACCAAGATATACAAAGCTCTTTAAATTCTTTGGTGATCTGTTTTATATATGTACTAGACAAAGCTACTTCTCTCCCAACTTAACAGTGAAAGAGTATTCTGAGGAATTTGTTGGATAAGGCTTAAGAGCCAACATAGAAAATATAAAACATTTCTTTTTAAAAACCAAATGGAAGTATTTAAGTGGAATAATTCCAAGCATGTCTTTTTGTGGATTTTGGAGAGAATAAGAGATAGTATCTATGATTAAAATTTGGGAATCATCTGTAAACCTTTGAATGAAAATGTAATAATACTCACATGCTGATTGTTAGTGCTTATGTATTTCTTACACAAGTTATTAGAATGTGAGAAATACAGCTTGTAAGATGATGTTAAGCGCATATTTGGTTATTTTGTTGAATAAATGGTTAAATTGGAAGTAGCTCATTTAAAACAACATGTAGCCACAGCAACTACCAGTATCCACAAACTATACACTTTTCTCCCTTAGATATAAATAGTTGACAATCCAGACTTGTTTCAGTTCTTGTTTCTGGTTCTTCACACTTCAAATTAATTAAAATTTGAAATATTTGACAAATGTGCTTATTTCTCAGCTTTACCTCCTTCTTACACATGGGTTCAATTAAGTACCTCAAAATAAATGGAAAGTATTGTATTTTTAAGTGAATTATTAAGTGTGGCTATGGCCTTAAACATTAAAGTGAAACCTTAAAAAAAACCTATCGCATGAATATCTTTGTGAATACTTGATCTGGAAATTAAGATCAGTATTAACATTTTAAATACTCATGACTTTGCCCTATAGTCATTGACAAACAATATGGAGGAAAATTGAGTTTTAAGTTCTGAACAATTTTTTATTGAGGTGAAATTTACCTAACGTAAAATTAACCACTTTTAAGTGAATGATTCAGTGGCATTTAGTACATTCACAGTGTTAGGAAGTCACAGCCTCTATTTAGTTCTTGAAAAATTTTCTCAGCTCCAAATAAAACCAGTGCCCATCAAGCAGTTACTCCCACTCTTCAGCCTCTAGCAACCTCCAATCTACTTTCTGACATTTTTTGAATGGTTCAGTTGCCAGACTCCCCAGGCGGCTTCCCAGGTGAAGGACCTGCCTGCCAATACAGGAGACTTAAGAGACAGAGGTTCAGTCCCTGCATGGGGAAGATCCCCTGGAGGAGGAAATGGCAGCCCACTCCAGTAGTCTTGCTGGCAAATCTCATGGACAGAAGAGCCTGGTGGGCTATGGTCCATAGGGTTGCAAAGAGTCAGACATGACTGAAGCGACATAGCATGCACACACAGGTTTGCAACTTATTGTTTCAGCACTGCTCAGTTCAGTTCAGTTCAGTTGCTCAGTCGTGTCCGACTCTTTGCGACCCCACGAATCACAGCACGCCAGGCCTCCCTGTCCATCACCAACTCCCGGAGTTCACTCAAACTCATGTCCATCGAGTCGGTGATAGTTGCCTCAAATACTTGAAGCTTCTTTTATCTTATTTTGCTTTCTTAAAACCACAGGCTACAAAGAACACTGAAGGAACAACTTTATTAGTAGAATCCCTCTTCTCTCGTTAAGATTGCTCCTGATCTTTCTCACCAAGAGAGAATTGAATCTGGTGAATCTTTGTCACTCTTTGGGGTGTATGTCTGGGGGGCGTGCTCTCGAACTCCTCTGGAATGTCCTCAGTGATGGAACTCTTCTGTCCCCTCCATGCTTCCTGCTGCACACACAGGAGCACGTCTTCTGCTTCTCTGGACCAGTGTGCTGTCTCTTTCCCTCGGGTCTGTCACTTTCTCTCATTCGCTTGCGGATTCTGCAAAAATCCTGACCAATGTATAGTTAGTTGCCTTGGAAAAGATACTCTGGACCCTTGAACAACGTGGATTTGAACTGTTTGGGTCCACTTATACACACATTTTACCCCCAATAGATATAGTACCTATATTTTCACTTTACAGATCTTTAAATTAACTAAGTGTGGGGGCAAATTTGTTTTCAATTAGAGATCACAGTCCACAGAGTCAAAATAACTAGGGTTGGAGTCCTGATTTTATCCAGACTCTTTCTGCTTTCTGCCCTTGGGTGAGTCATTTACCAGTTACTTTGTTCGGGGGCAGACATAGTAGTAGGTGGATTTTCCACTGCTCAGGGGTCGGCACCTCTAGTACCAGCATTGTTCAAGGGTCAACTGGATTATACTGGATGAAAATTACATTAAGGGTTACATAATAATTATTTCTGTATTCAATTAGATATCAAGATTCTTATTAGAAATTTATGGAAAATGCATTTTCTGACCTATGGTGCTTCCTTTGATAAAAGAGAAACTAAAGATGACTATTAGTGTCCTCTTCTTAAATCTTCCTGGTGGCTCAGCTGGGAAAGAATTCCCCCCTGCAATGTAGGAGACCTGGGTTCAATCCCTGGGTTGGGAAGATCCCCTGGAGAAGGGAACAGCTACCCACTCCAGTATTCTGGCCTGGAGAATTCCATGGACTTTACAGTCCATGGGGTCTCAAAGAGTCGGACATGACTGAATGACTTTCACTTTTGTAAATCTTAGATTGAGGATGGAGTGCAGAATATCCTAAAACCTCATGGTAAGGATGTGCAGGAGCCCTTCTGTTCAGTTGGACATCTCCACATGGGACTTAATGAGCTTTAAGTGCTACTGTTTATAGGATGGGGCTTGGTTGGGGCCTCAGTCCTTGCCTTGAGTTTCACATCATCTCTGCCCAAGTCTGTTTGGGTCCAGTCTTTGTAAATGGAGCCAAGGTTCCTTAGCACAGGGACTTCCAGAGGAGCCTTTTATACCTGAATTGAATGAAGTGGTCTTTTCTAACTTTCTACCCGTTGGTCACAGCATCCTTGGCAAATGGACTTCCTGGCTTCTCATCTTCATTTGTCATTGCTGTTTTTATTGTTTAGTAATTAACTCTCCGACTTTCTAAGACTGGAAATTCACAAGCTTTTTTTTTTGCGGGAGTAGTGGTTGAGTTTCATGAATTTACATGCATTTATCTACTGGACCATCCTAACCTCCTAATAGCATTCAATTTCAGAATGTACACTGCAGAAGCAAACACACTTCACTACTCTTTGAAGCAGATAATTTCATTAAAAAAATTCTAAATATTAGAAACTTGTTAGGTAGAGCATTTCTATAAACGTTTATAAAAGGCCCTTTGGTGTGCTTTCTGCATTCTAAAGCCACATCAGTAAGGTAATCCCTCTTCCATATCAGATAGTAAAGAATCTTACTTAGAGATCTATACTTACACCATTTACTCATTTGGTAAGTATTAAGTGCCTACCATGTACCAAGCACTGTTGCAACAGTGAACAAAAAAAATCCCTGCCATCTTGGAGCTGATATTCTAGTGGTACAGAGAGATAATACAAGGGGAAAAAAAAGACAAATAAATGTACAGAATAATGTCAGGTGACGATGGGTGAACAGAGACGTTTAATTCAAGGAAATGCTAATTGGTCGAGGGCAGGTGAACATGGAATAGACTTTTCAAATCTATTATAGATTTCATTGTAAATGTGTTATAATACAAAAACATAAGACAAAATTTTACTTAATCTTGGAGTTACAGATGTTTGGACATGATTTGTATTCCTTCTAATTTCAGAGCATGACATGGCATCTGGAGATGGCAATGCTGTGAGAGAAGAACTTGTGAAGGAGAATGACGCCCGATCTCCTGTAAGGAAGTGGTTAAATCCACGCTGATCCCGGGTGGGACTTCTGAGAGAAGACCCTGTTTCAACAATCATTCAACACACAGCCAACATTTTAGGAATTCTCTGTATTATAGCATATGGACGTATGATTTTTGGAGATCAAATGTGATTTAGGGTGGGTCCAGAAAAAAAAAAAAAAAACGTAGGCTACTAACAATCCATAAAATGCATATGACTGAACTCTTTTAGATATTTGTTAAATATTTGAATGCATATAGATTTGTTAAATATGTGTTTTTAGTCATAGTGAAGAACTAAAGATGCGATTTGGATAACCTTAACTTGGAGGGAAATCAGCCAAAGAGAAGGCTAGCCAAAGCTGAAGACCACAGCCAGTCTACGACTCTTTGACACAATGTACATTAATGTCCGGATATGGGCTGGAGAGAATTAAGAGCAGGAGAAGGTGGGGGTAGGGGCTGGGAGAGTATGATATTTAGGTCTTCCTTTGGTAGCTTCAGTAGAATTTACTTGTGCTTTTTTTTTCACTTTGGAAAAAGTCAAAACAAAATAATCCCTGAAGGAAGTGGGACTTTTGAAGCTTGTGGGAGTTTGAACAGCAGCCTTGAACTGAAGCAGGTTTCAAAGGATGGCTAATGTAGTTCCCAGTTTACCCTCTGAAGGATGGTTCTTGGGTACAGGGCAAACACACACTTCCATAAATGGTTTTAAAGAATACCACCTCAGATCGAGAGTAAGGACATATTTTCCCACTTAGGAGAAGTGTGAAGGTAAATATTTATATATTTTTGTAAACACTTGTTAGTACAAGTCATCCTCCATACCCATATTTATCACTCTCTTGAGAAAATAAGCTTAATATCATTGTTTAAAATGGTTAGAATAAAAGTATAATTCTCTAAGCTTTTCAAACATCCAAGGCATGGTAAATTTATTATCAATAATTATAGTAATATTAACAGTAAGTATAAGAGAAACCTAGAAAAATTTAGTCATCATGGATTCATGAAATGTCAAAACGCATGAGGGAATTTATGTAAAAGTAAGTGCAATGATTTAGATGAGCTTTAAATTTAAAGTAGAAAATGCTTTTTATTAAGTTTGGAAAAGAGTCAATTTTAGCAGGAAATGTCAACTTTAAAATATAGTTCATTTTAATGTATTTTTTTTCTTTAAACGTGGTTGATAAGTGGAATTATGAGTACCCTTGGAAGGATCTTAGCACAAACAGGACTGTTGTACTAGATTTTGCTAGGAAATATTTGCAAAAGTATTTTATTTGGAGTGAAGAATTATTTAAGATTATTTCACTATTTACCTGTATTTTATTCTCGAAGTTTGCCTACAGAGTTGTGAATGTGTGTGTGGGAGGGTCTTTTAATGTAAGCTGAATAAGCTGTTTGGATTTCTTTTAAAAAGACAAGTTTACGAATGATCAATAAAAAAAACAAGACAGTCACTCCTGAGTCCATTCATGACTTCATTGATCATTAAAATATTTAAACGATTCATTCAATGAATAATAACTCATGAATGCACATTAAAGGACAGGCTTCTCATGTAAATTTTCTCCTACAGATAAGCGTCTTCTGTCAAAAATTTTTCCTTTGCCTTCTTACAGCTTCCTAAAAAAGTTGGTCCTTGTATATTAACACATTTCACAGAGGCGAAACAAAAAACAAACAACAAAACACTTCTATTGGTGTTTGACAATGGTTACAAACATTTCAGTTAGGCAAAGACAAACGTGTCAGTGCCTATAAAAGAGTAGAGTAACATACAGCTTTGAAGCTTGAGATTATCAAAATCAAGAATAGTATTAAACCCAATATTGTATAAATCAGCTACACTTCGATAAAATTAAAAAAGAATAGTATAAGTTCACTCAGTCTTATATGAAAATTACAGAAACATTTTAAGTAAATTGATACAGTGCTGAAAAAATTATGTTTGCATTAGAAAAAATATTGAGTTTGCATAAATTAATTCTTTTTTTAAAAGAAGGGAGAAACTGGATGTGAATGAGATAATGTTACATTAATATAAGATATAAATATTATTATTAAGCAAAGCAGAAAGCATCAAAAATCTTTACTTTCACCAGTGTGCAGTGAAGTTTCAGAATATGCTTTCAAGGGGTAGGGTTACTTAAAGATCTGCCATCTTGAACTGAAGGCCAGGACACAGTTCAGTTGCCCTTTTGGGATAGTGAATAGTGGAATAGGAGCTAGATTAGGGCAGGGCTTGCCTCTGCTCCTGACTCTGCAGCAACCATGTATGTGACCACAGACAAACAAAGGTGGGTTGATCCAGTTTTAGTTGCAGGCATATTTTCCAGCTACCCAGCTTCATGTTACTGAGTACTTTTTGCTTTCTTCATTCCAAACACTAATACCTGTCTATCTTAAATTTCTCTGTCATCTTCTGACTCTATTCTTCATAGCAGTGGTCTTCTAAATCTTTGGATTTTGCATATTTTTATTGCAGTTTTTGAGCATGCAATTTTATATATACATAGTATGGTATTAGTACATTATGTTCATTATAAAATGTTTAAAATTGCTCAGTCGTGTCCAACTCTTTGCAATCCCATGGACTGTAGCCTACCAGGCTCCTCCGTCCATGGAATGTTCCAGGCAAGAGTACTGGAGTGGGTTGCCATTTCCTTCTCCTACCAGGCTCCTCCGTCCATGGAATTTTCCAGGCAAGAGTACTGGAGTGGGTTGCCATTTCCTTCTCCAGGGGATCTTCCCGACCCAGGGATCGAACCCCAGTCTTCTGCATTGCAGGCAGACGCTTTATCATCTGAGCCACCAGGGATGCCATAAAATGTACACTCAAACTAAAAATTTTTTAAAGGATAAGAGATACATAGAACTAGAAGTTCTGAGATTTTCTTCCTCCATCCCAATAGGCTATCCTGGGAGTCACTCAAGAAGCAAAAGAAAATGCCATGGCTCAGTGATCTCCAATGAGGCCCAACCTCATTTGATTTTGAAAAGAAACCAAGCCGGCACATATTCCACATAATAAATATTTGTAGGATGAGTGGATGAAGGGATGAGTGAAAGGGTGGATGGGTAGACAGGTGGGTGGAAGGATAAATGGGAAGAGAGAAGGATGAGTAGATGGATGAGTCGGAGGAATGAATGAAGCAGCTGATAGGCCTTCTGCCTCCAGCAGAGCCACAGCTGCTGAGGGAGTAGATGGCTTCTCATTTCCTTTCAACTGCCAGGTCCTCTGTTTCCTTGGTGGCAAACTTATTCTGCTGATTGGGATTAAAAAAAAACAGGGGCATATGTTAGAGTCAGTGAGTATGACAAATAAGGTTTCCCAGGGCAACAGAGACAGGGAGTTTGTGTCCCCCAGGCACTGGGAACATCACCTGGTAGCCAGACTGGAGCATTCTTTTCTGCGAGAGGCAATTTGGGAAGACTGTTGTTTCCATCCTACGCATTATCCCTTCTGTTTATCCTGAGTTTCCTAGGAGAGAAGAATCCATAGACGTTCAACATCACACAGATATTTAGAGGGTGAATTGATTATTTCTGATTATTCATCAGTTATTCAACTAAGGCTAGAGTTTAGAGTGTATATGTTACAGAGCAGTGGTTCTAAAATTGAATGTGTATCAGACATAGAGAACAGACTTGTGGACACTGGGGGAGGGAGAGAGAGCTACGAATTGAGAGAGTAGTATGGAAACGTATCCATGGCCATGTGTAAAATAGGTAGCCAGTGGGAATTTGCTGCATGACTCAGGGAGCTCAAACTGGTGCTCTCTGACAACCTAGAGGGCTGGGATGGGGTGGGAAGTCGGAGGGAGGTTCAAGAGGGAGGAGACATATGTATACCTATGGCTGATTCATGTTGACATATGGCAGAAACCAACACAATATTGTAAAGCAATTATCCTCCAATTAAAAATAAATTAAAAAAATTAATGTGCATCAGAATCCCTCAGTCAGTCAGTTAAATTGCTCAGTCTTGTCTGACTCTTGTGACCCCATGGACTGCAGCACACCAGGCTTCCCTGTCCATCACCAACTCCCAGAGCTTGCTCAAACTCATGTCCATCGAGTTGGTGATGCCATCCAACCATCTCATCTTCTTTCGTCCCCTTTTCCTCCTGCCCTCAACCTTTCCCAGCATCAGGGTCTTTTCCAATGAGTCAGTTCTTTGCATCAGGTGGCCAAAGTATTGGAGCTTCAGTTTCAGCATCAGTCCTTTCAATGAATATTCAGGGTTGATTTCCTTTAGGATTGACCAGTTTGATCTCCTCCAATCCAAGGGACTCTCAAGAGTCTTCTCCAACACCACAGTTCAAAAGTATCAATTCTTCAGCACTCAACTTTATGATCCAACTGTCACATCCGTACATGACTAATGGAAAAATTGTAGCTTTGACTAGATGAACCTTTGCTGGCAAAGTAATGTCTCTGCTTTTCAATATGCTATCTAGATTTGTCATAGCTTTTCTTCCAAGGAGCAAGCATCTTTTAATTTCATGGCTGCAATCACCATCTGTGGTGGTTTCAGAGCCTAAGAAAATAAAGTCTGTCACTGTTTCCACTGTTTCCCCATCTATTTGCCATGAAGTGATGGGACCGGATGCCATGATCTTTGTTTTATGAATATTGAGTTTAAAGCCAGCTTTTCACTCTCCTTTTCCACTTTCATCAAAAGACTCTTTAGTTCCTCTTCTCTTTCTGTCATAAGGGTGCTTTCACCTGCATATCTGATATTCTGCATATCAGAATCCTTTGTAAAGCACAAATTACCGATTTGGTATGTCTGAGGTGATGCCCAAGGATTTTCCATTTTAACAAGTTTCCAGGTGATGCAGATGCTGCTGATTCACGGTCCATACTTCTAGAATCACTGATACAGGGAAATCTAGATTTGCCTAGAAATGAGATAAACTAAGGGGCTATCCGGAGAAGGCAATGGCAAGCCACTCCAGTACTATTGCCTAGAAAATCCCATGGATGGAGGAGCCTGGTAGGC
Organism: Moschus berezovskii; assembly: GCF_049115385.1. Taxonomy (NCBI): domain Eukaryota; kingdom Metazoa; phylum Chordata; class Mammalia; order Artiodactyla; family Moschidae; genus Moschus; species Moschus berezovskii. The sequence goes on along the minus strand of NC_142477.1, from coordinate 53,207,149 downwards.
TGCAGTCCGTGGGGTCGCTAAGGGTCGGACATGACTGAGCGACTTCACTTTCACACATTGGAGAAGGAAATGGCAACCCACTCCAGTGTTCTTGCCTGGAGAATCCCAGGGACGGGGTAGCCTGGTGGGCTTCCGTCTATGGGGTCACACAGAGTCGGACACGACTGAAGTGACTTAGCAGCAGCAGCAGCAGCAGCAGCAAGGGGCTATCAAAAGCTATCATTGCTGGCCTTATGAAAGAATAAGTTGCAATATTTCTTCACCACTTGGTTCATTTAATATTTTACTTGAAGATACTTAACTCTTTAAGTTGCTGAGAAGCCTGAAATGTCAGAGAAACTTTAAGCTAAACCATGGAGACTTGTGAGGGGCAAGTAGAGGATTATAGGGGGAGGGGAGAGGTGGAAGAACCAAAGACTCAAAGTAATCAAGGAGCCGGTGTCCTCGAGAAGAGTGATGAGTGATGCCATGTGTTGTGGAACAATCAGGCAGACCTGAAGAGTCCCTGGTGGCCAGAGTTGAGCAAAGTCCATGAAGAGGTCAATGCAGAAGTGTGAATGAAGGACATTGAAAACTGCATGCAGGTGAGCACTTTTCCAGCAAGTCATTTGGGAAGGACAGAACAGCAGTTAGTCTGCAACTAGAGAAGAGAAATCCTACTTACTAGCAGAGTATTTCTTTGCTTCTGTCCCCCACTCCCCCAAGATTAAAGAGACACCATTCTAAGCTAATGGTTACCAGTCAGAGATGGAGATAAAGGCTTTCTGAAGTGATGGTATGGTTTGATGTGATTACTTGAATCCAGTTTAGAAAATTCCATTTATATAGAGTTTTGAGATGTAACTTTTATAAAATAGATATATTTATACACTTTCAAGCCCCCTAGAAAATACAGCAGTATGTGGAAATCTGAGATATTGGGGTTGAGAAGAAGGGCCTTAAGAATTAGTGTAAATCTTTTATTTTACATATAAAACTCCCTAGATATTTCAGTGATAAAATGTCATGCTTGGTGGTAAAAACTCTACTACTGTAAAGTGTCATTGTACCACTGTTAGTCATTGATTTTTAGAAATGAAAACATTAAAATCTTTAGTTTGCCTTCTTGCTTAGTTGATAAGTTATGTCCAACTCTTTTGCGACCCCGTGGACTGTAGCCTACCAGGCTCCTCTGTCCATGAGATTTCCCAGGCAAGAATACTAGAATATGGTGGCCATTTCCTTCTCCAGGGAATCTTCCTGATACAGGGATCAAACCCACATCCCCTGCATTGGCAGGAAGATTCTTTACCACTGAGCCACCAGTGAAGCCCCTATCTTATATTTAAAAATACGTATACACCTCAACACACATACACACATATATAAAGGCTTTAAAAGGTATACACACTTTCATGCAAAAATTATCCAAGTCTATTCTAAGGAAATAATTTCAAGTTTTCAAAAATGTTTTCAAGACTAATGTGGCAGTTTCTACAATATTGAAAAATTGTAAAAGATGTGAAAAGGTCATATATAAAAAATGACAGTGGAGCCAAGAATGGACTCTGATTTAGACACTGGAAGTGCTGAGGTTCATACAGTGATTGATGTGTTCAGTGCAAAGCAGAGGGTGACAACGTAGTTGGTGTTGGGATTTGGTCAGGTATTGTGGCTGGCAGTTAAGCACACATGGTCTTCCTTGTCAAATCCACAATCAGAATATAGTCTCCTTCCAGATTTTCATGACTACCTCTCTGCACCTGTTTTTTAAAGTGATACCTTTGTCAGGTTAAACTGAAACATTCACCTTAGCTTTTATAGAAACAACAATCCTCTTATTGATAGCTCGCTTATTGATCTTTTTTAAAATTTTTGGCCACCTCATGCGACGAGTTGACTCACTGGAAAAGACACTGATGCTGGGAAAGGTTGGGGGTGGGAGGAGAAGGGGACGACCGAGAATGAGATGGCTGGATGGCATCACCGACTCTGTGGACATGAGTTTGAGTGAACTCCGGGAGTTGGTGATGGATAGGGAGGCCTGGTGTGCTGTGATTCATGGGGTTGCGGAGAGTCGGACACGACTGAGCGACTGAACTGAACTGAACTGAACTGAATTATTTTACAATATTATGTTGGTTGGTTTTGCCATACATTGACATGAATCCGCCCTGGGTGTACATTTATTGATCCTTTAATATTTAAATTATGTAACCATGATAACTGGCACAAACTGGTTTGAGAAAAAAAATGCAACAGCCTCTTGTTATGTTTCTATTTCAACTGGTAGATATGCAAAAGTATTCAGGTGAATCCCAGAGCGAGACCTGCCTACCTGCATCCTTTAGTAGACATGGAGGATGTCAAGATTCTATGTTAGCCAGAGACAATGGACGTATGTGTGATTCCTGTGAGAATATTAAGAGCAGGTTGCTTGAGAGCACTTTGTATTACGTTAAAAAAGTATGCAACAGTGTTATATAAATACTATGATCTTTGTGAAAAAATACAAGTGTATATAAATTGAGATATTAACAACGATACTTATTTTATTCTTTACAATTTTAGCCGTTTTCTAGAATTTTGCAGTTAGCTTTATAATTGAGAAAAAGATTTTATTTCTTTCCATTTTTGAAAATTTAAATTGTGACAAATTTAAACAAATGAAAACAAGTTAGTGGTTTATTACATACATGGTGAACTAAGAACAGCTCCCTATATTTCAGTTGTTTTGAGATGTACTTTGTCATCCGGCTACTATGTTAAATAGGGAGATAGGATTTCAAAGCAAGTAAATGTAGAGAACTGTAGATTTCTTACAAATACTAGAAAGGCTACAATGCACGTTAGCATATATTGCACTTCTCTTGTGGAGCAAATCTTTGTCCAACAGAACCAAATCCAGTGAATACTTAGAAAATATAGATAAAGGTCTCTGGCTTATAGTAGACATTTTAAATTACAATATACCTTCTGCACCTATGCACAGAAATGCTGTCTGCTTAAACAAGGGGTTAGGCAACCAGGGTTTTTAAAGCATTTCCTGACACCTGTGAAGTTGGTAAATATTTCCTGTTTCTGTTGTGTCTAGAGAAAACAGGAATTAACAACTTGGAAGTGATGATTAAACAAGTTGTGAATGACTTCTACATACTTAGGCAGTTCTTGGTATGAGATTTCATTTTCTTAAAATCTATCATAACATATTTCTCTTAAGGGAAAAAGCAATTGTCATAATAATCTGACAACTGACTGAATGATGGGAGATAGACCTTATACACAGGAGGAATGGAACCTATATTAACGGTGGGATGTGTACTCAATATTTTCATAATTTAAATATAAAGTCAATGTCTTCAAAAGTAAGCAAAACTGAGAAAGTAAGCAAGAGTATCCTTTCTCTGGCTTTGGGCTAAATATACAAAGTTAGCCATTTTGACGGAAAAGGCAATGGCACCCCACTCCAGTCCTCTTGCCTGGAAAATCCCGTGGGCGGAGGACGCCTGGTGGGCTGCGGTCCATGGGATCGCTAAGAGTCGGACACGACTAAGCGACTTCACTTTCACTTTTCACTTTCATGCACTGGAGAAGGAAATGGCAACCCACTCCAGTGTTCTTGCCTGGAGAATCCCAGGGACGGGGGAGCCTGGTGGCTGCCGTCTATGGGGTCGCACAGAGTTGGACACGACTGAAGCGACTTAGCAGCAGCAGCAGCAGCCATTTTGAAAAATATTTTTGTTATCTTAAGTACTCTGGAAGTACTTTGATCTGAGTGAGCCAGGATTAGCTCACTACGATGCTCACTAATGATCGACTTCAGATGTGTTCTTCAACCATGTCGTTCCAGTATCTTCTGGGCAGAGTGTAGGTGATGACTTATGTGCAAAGTCCTTCCCTGGTGGCTCAGAGGTTAAAGCGTCTGCCTGCAATGTGGGAGACCTGGGTTCGATCCTTGGGTCGGGAAGATCCCCTGGAGAAGGAAATGGCAACCCACTCCAGTATTCTTGCTTGGAGAATCCCATGGACGGAGGAGCCTGGTGGGCTACAGTCCACGGGGTCGCAGAGAGTCGGACAGGACTGAGCGACTTCACTTTCACCTCTCCTAAGGACCTGTGCACGAGTTCTCTGTATGTGACTTTATCCTATGGCTGTACCTGCATTGTTGTTCAGTTGCTAAGTTGTGTCTGACTCTTTTGTGACCCCATGGACTGTGGAGCCTGCCAGGATCCTCTGTCCAAGGGATTTCCCAAACAAGAATACTGAAGAGAGTTGCTATTTCCTTCTCTAGGGGATTTTCCTGACCCAGGGATCGAACCCGCATCTCTTGCATTGGCAGGTGGATTCTTTACCACTGAACCACAGAAAAGCCCCTGTGTCTGCCTAGTTTAAGCTTATCCAACAAAGCAGATAATTTAAGTGTGACTGTATAAGCCACCCTCACTTTTTGGGTATCTCAGATGTACATTAATTGCAGCAAGACTGAAATATTTAAAATATTTCACATATTCTGTTAAAAGTGAATACATAGACTGAAGAAAATCAACTGACTCCTTAACAAACTTGAAGATACCTGTGAAAGGTGAGTAACAGTGAAGGAAACTCAATTAATATCACCTGAAACTCTCACAGTTCTACAAAAGAAGTTACTATTTTTAAAGAACAAATAATAGTGTTCTATTTAAGTCTCCAAACAATTATTAGCATGCTCCTGAAAAAAAAAAAAAGGTACAATGCTTCAGGAGATTGCGAGGGAGCCCTACAGATGTGATACACTTCCCTGTGCACTATTTTTAGTTGTCTATTCCTGCCTTTTATTTTGGGACTTGGCCCGCTTCCTTTGTAGTTTCCCCTTAACTTGTTCATATCTTTCTTACTTATATAATGCATTTCAAGCTGGCTTTTTTTCACCTCTCAAAGGAAACTCAAGGAATGTTGACCAGTTCAGAAACCCCCGCTAGTCTTGGCAACAACAGAATTCTTGGTTTGAAAACAACCTTGGAAATCCAGGGTCATAGTTGACTTTCTAGTTATTTAATGAATCAGAGCTGCACAGGGATTGGAGACCAGGCATTAGAAGATTTTGAACACCATTTTCATGAAATTGTTTCATGTCTTGCAGAAACCGGAGGAATTTGAAATGGACTTTGATTCAGTATATTTATACTAAAAGCAAAATTCAGTTTAAAAAATAAGGAAGGGCTTCTCTGGTGGCTCAGTGATAAAGAATCCGCTTGCCAGTGAAGGAGACGCAAGTTTGATCCTTGAACCCGGGAAGATCCCATATGCTTCAGAGCAACTAATCCCTTGCGCCATAACTATTGAGCCTGTGCTCTAGAGCTGGGGAGCTGCAACTAACCGTGCTGCAACTATTTGGCCTAGACCCCTGCTTTGCATCAATAGAAGCCACCACAGTGAGAAGCCCAGGCACAGCAACTTGGGAGTAGCCCCTGCTCTCTGTAACTACAGAAAAGCAGGCGCAGCAGAGCCAAAAATAATACAATTAATATTTAAGATGTGAGCTTTTTAAAAGTGCCTTTAAAAAATATAGTCATTTTAAAAAATAAGGAGGAAGTCCAGGAAGTCTAGTTTAGGGCTAGACTTTTATCTATGAGCAGTCAGGCAATGTGGTTGGGAAAGTATTCATTCTGCATAGTGTCCATAGAAGCAGAGTAGATGATGATCCCCATCTTTAAAGAGCCCTAGGGAGAGACAGTGGAGATGGGACAGACAGAACTGAAACACACCGGTGCACAATGGAATCCTATGTGGTGGTTTATGGTTCTTGGGTGTCGTCAAGCAAAACAAAACAAAACTGAAAAAGCTGACTTTGGCCAACTTCAACAAAAGTGTAATTCATTGATAGGATATGGCGTATCTCACAAGATGGACGATCAGAACCTGCTGAATCAATCAGTTTGGAGGATGCAGGGCAGCTTGGGAGGTGCAGGTGACAGGAGTGAATAGACATCCTGGCTGGGATAGAGAGTTACAGTTGTTCTGTTCCTATGCTAGTGCCACTTCTCTGAAATTCCTTTTTAGGGGTATCACCCTCAGGCTTTGTGGCCTGTTTTAATGAAGAGTTCAGTGGTGACACACATTCCTCCTTTTAGGTGAATTTCATTTTTGCGAGCTAGTGAAGTTGCTCGGTCGTGTTGGACTCTTTGTGACCCCATGGACTGTAGCCTGCCATGTTCCTCCATCCATGGGATTTTCATCTTTTTTTTTTTGAATACTGGAGTGAGTAACTCTTCCTTTCTACAGGGGATCTTCCCAACCCAGGGATCAAACCCAGGTCTCCTGCATTGCAGGCAGATTCTTTACCAGCTGAGCCACAAGGGAAGCCTGGATTTCATTTTTGGATGTAGTCAAAGCCATTCAAAGCTCAGTGTGGCCAGTGAAATGTTGATTAACTTGGGCAGAATTGTTTTGATAAATAACTAAGTTGTGTATGATAACAGGTAGGAATAGGGCTGGGGCAAGAAAGAGTGCTTTCAGGAACCTAGAAACTAACCCTGTGGTCTTGGGGTGTTAGGAAATAGGGACCATTCTAGATCATTTGTGTTATTAGAACTCTTGGGTGAAGCACCAAATGTCTTCATGGGTTGTGCTGCTCAAGTGTCTTCGTGGGTTAGTTGAAACTTTTCAGTGAATGGAGCAGAGGCATGACCAGGTTCGGATGGGACCAGCATGGGGCAAGGGCTGTTGTGTCAGTGGCAGGAAGCAGTCACCCTTTGACCCATCTTATAATCTAACCACTAATTTCTTTTTTTTTCTTAAATGACTTTATTTTTATGTCAAAGGGAAAAAAAACTTTATTATTCACAATTGCATTAAGACAAAATTGTCTTCAAGAAAATCCAGTTATTTAACGTCAGTGACTTTTTGTTCTTCATCTTGAAGTATATTTTTAAAAAACCTCTTCCTTTCAACCCTACCTAAATAGCTGCAACTTATGCTCAAACAGGAAAATCACATAATATGCATACATATTGAGAGCGGGAATGCTAAAGTAAAAGTGATAAAAATGTTAACCTTTGAGGAATCTGGAAAACTCTTCTGTAAATCTAAAATTAGGTCAAAGTAAGTGTTAAAGAAGTGATCACTGGTATTTTGATCAGCTTCCCCATGCTGCTTCCTTTACTGTCTTTTCCACGTTGTCTTTACAACAATTAGATCAACATAACACCTATTCAAAATCTTGAGAAGCTGCTACTTTTAGGAATTATGGTCGGGAAGGTGACCACCCCCTTGCTTCTGAGGCCCTGAAAAGCACCACTTGTCCATCTCTAAGTCTGCATGAGGGCCATGACACCCAGAAGTAAGAGGAAAAGCCAGGATTGCATCACTGAGGGACCAGAACACCTGTTTTGTGCTGGTGGAAGTGCCCTGGTAAGACTGACTCTGACACCTACAGTGAGGAAAGGCAATAACCAGAGGGAGGGGTCCACACCCAACGGAGGTGATGTGTCCAAGGCTGAGGATTTTTTCCAGAGCAGACACGTGATTCCTCTTAACTAGATGATCATTTTCACTCATTGTAAAGTACCACATCTGTTCAACATTGTCTTCTTTTGTTTGTGCAACTGTTTTCAGGCAATAAAAAATTGATGAGAGCCAGAAATTCCACTTGGGTATTTGTCTGCAGAAAATGAAAACATTAACTTGTAAAAATATCTGCACTCTCAAGTTTATTGCCGCATTAATGGCCAGGACATGGAAGCACCCTAAGTGTCTATCAATGAAAGAATGAATAAAGAAATGTGGTAGATACACAATGCAATATTATTCAGTCATAAAAAAGAAAGAAATCTTGCCATTTGTGACAACATGGATTAACCTCGAGGGCACTGTGATAAGTGAAATAAGTCAGAGAAATACCGTATGAGCCCACTAATACATGGAATCTAAAAAATAACAAGAAAAAACCAAGCTCATAGACAAAAAGAATGAATCGGTGGTTGCCAGATACAGAAGTGCTGTGGGGAGAGGGCAAAATGGGTGAAGGTGGTTAAAAGGTACAAAGTGAAAGTCATTCAGTCATGTCCAACTCTTTGTGACCCCATGGACTGTAGCCTACCAGGCTCCTCTGTCCATGGGATGCTCCAGGCAAGAATACTAGAGTGGGTTGCTATTCTCTTCTCCAGGGGATCTTCCCGACCCAGGGATCAAACTTGGGTCTTCCACATTGCAAGTGGGTTCTTCGTCGTCTGAGCCAAGGTACAAACTCTCTGTTATAACATAAATAAGTCTTGGGGATTAGTGTACAGCACTGTGACTATAGTTAATGATACTCTTGTATTTGAAAGTTGCTAAGAGAGTAGATGGTAAAATTTTCAACACAAGAAGAAGATATGTAACTATGTATGGAGATGAATGTCAAGGCATACAAATATAGAACTATTATGCTGTACTCCTGAAACTAATATCATGTTATATGTCTATTATGCTTCAATAAAAGAAGAACTAATGAAATCTAGAAAGATGGGGCTCCCGGCGGCGCAGACGCGAGAGACGCCCGGCTCCCGGCGGCGCAGACGCGAGAGACGCCCGGCTCCCGGCGGCGCAGACGCCAGAGACGCCCGGCTCCCGGCTCCCGACGCAACCGACCACGTGCAGAATCGTGGCTGAGAGGTGCTTCCCCGCACCCAGGGTTAGGGCGGTGGCTGAGAGGAGCTGTACCACCTCCAGGAGGCGGTGGCTGCTTGGGCACCGGAGGGCCGAGAGGAGCTGATCCACATTCAAAGCAGGAGGGGCGGCCTTGAGGAGATACCCCTCGTCCAAGGTAAGGTACAGCGGCTGCGCCTTGCTGGAGAAGCTGGGAAGAGGTACTCCACGATCAAGTGGAATATAAGAATCCAGTGTTCTGGGGAGGAAGGAACAAGATGGCGGAGGGATAAGACGGCGAGACCACTTTCTTCCCCACAAATTCATCAAAAGAACATTTGAATGCGGAGTAAAGTCCACAAAACAACTTCTGATACTGGCAGAGGACATCAGGCTCCCAGAAAAGCAGCCATTGTCTTCTAAAGGAAAGAGAAGAAATCAAGCTCCACCCACCAGAACACTGACACATGCCTCCCTAACCAGGGAACCCGGACAAGTCACCCGTCCAACCCCACACACAGCGAAGAAACTACATAATAAAGAGAACTCCACAAACTGCAAGAAGAGGGAAAGGCCACCCCAAGTAAAGCAATATAAGCAAGATGAAGAGGCAGAGAAATACCCAGCAAGTAAAGGAACAAGATAATTGCCCACCAACACAAACAAAAGAAGAAGATATAGGGAATCTACCTGATAAAGAATTTCAAATTTTGATGGTGAAAATGATTCAAAATCTTGAAAGCAAAATGGAGTTACAGATAAATAACCTGGAGAAAAGGATTGAGAAGATGGAAGAAAGATTTAATAAGGACTTAGAAGAAATAAAAAAGAGTCAATATACAGTGAATAATGCAATAGATGAGATCAGAAACACTCTGGAGGGTACAAACAATAGAATAACAGAGGCAGAAGACAGGATTAGCGAACTAGAAGATAAAATTGTAGAAATAAATGAAACAGAGAGGAAAAAAGAAAAACGAATTAAAAGAAATGAGGACAATATTAGAGACCTCTGGGATAATGTTAAATGCTCCAACATTCGAATCATAGGAGTCCCAGAAGTAGAAGACAAAAAGAAAGACCATGAGAGAATACTTGAGGAGATAATAGTTGAAAACTTCCCTAAAATGGAGAAAGAAATAATCACCCAAGTCCAAAAAACCCAGAGAGTCCCCAACAGGATAAACCCAAGGCGAAATACTCCAAGACACATATTAATCAAATTAACAAAGATCAAACACAAAGAACAAATATTAAAAGCAGCAAGGGAAAAGCAGCAAATAACACATAAGGGGATTCCCATAAGGATAACAGCTGATCTTTCAACAGAAACTCTTCAGGCCAGAAGGGAGTGGCAAGACATACTTAACGTGATGAAAGAAAATACCCTACAGCCCAGATTATTATACCCAGCAAGGATCTCATTCAAATATGAAGGAGAAATCAAAAGCTTTACAGACAAGCAAAAGCTGAGGGAATTCAGCATCACCAAACCAGCTCTCCAACAAATGCTAAAGGATCTTCTCTAGACAGGAAACACAGAAAGAGTGTATAAACTTGAACCCAAAGTAATAAATAAAATGGCTACGGGATCGTACTTATCAATAATTACCTTAAACGTAAATGCGTTGAAATTTTCAAAAAGGCTAGGAAACAATTCTCATAGCCATCAATAGTTCAGTGTTGAGTTCATGAATAGTTTTTAAAGTTTGGGACAAACTGTAGTATTTGCTATTTGAAGTACTATTGGTGATTGGCATATTACGATGTAACATTGGTCTTCATTTCCAACTTAAAATGCCTAAAAATGCCTAACAGGTTTTTAGATTTGTGAATTTTAGTTGAAATGTATTTTACGGTGTTACTAAACCTGCAGAAATATTGAAATATTTCAGAGAACTTATTCACTGTACATTTAATTTATTTTATTTATAAAAGTTATGAACTGTAGAAAGTTTTACTTGTTGGGTCAAATACTTGTTGCTTCAAATGCTTGTTGCATTTGAAGTGCTAGTTACAAGAAAATCAAATACCTTCAATGTATAAATGCTATTAAGTTTTTAAAGGACTCTGGAGTATAAGTAAGTTTGTTTAAAGAAATTTAGTCTATTCAACCTGAATCAGCTCTGTCTAACATTAATTAAAAGCCTCATTTTAAAAAAATAAATAAATAAATAAATAATGGTGGTGGGAGGGAGGGTTGGGAAGCTGGCTGGAGGTGGAGGTGGTGAAGTTTATAAATCTAATTAAAAATGAAGTTGCATTTCCATTTTCCAAATCCACCCATCCACCAGCGTACTGTGTCACTAGACATTATGTACGATTTTACTTTGTGACAGAAACCATTACATTTAAAAATTCATTACAGCAAGGTGAGTTAGACACATGATGGATGCAGCTTTAATTCTGCCATATATTATTACAGTTAAAATGTAAATGATGAAAAATATTTTGTGCTTATCAGCATTTATGTGGAAATGTGTTTTACAGTGATATATGATGTTATATTTCTATTATTGTGATGAAAAAAAAAGCAATACAAAAAGACGAAGTGTTTATTAAAACATGAAAAAAAAAAAAGAAAGAAATGGTTTTGCAGCACTGAAGAGATTATAGAAAGTAAATAAGCTAGATCAGACCTGTTTTATGTAGTAATTTTATAGTTTATTTTAATTATTTCAGTTGTAAAATATTGTTATACTGTTAATTAGTTCTGATTGTTCATATTAAACTATTGTAATGCAAAAAAATAAATAAATAAAATTAAAACAAGAAAAAAAAAAAAAAAGAAATCTAGAAAGATGGTACTGCTGACCCTATTTGCAGGGCAGCAATGGAGACACGGACGTAGAGAACAGAATTATGGGCATGGGTGTTGGGGAAGAAGGAGAGGGTGAGATGAATGGAGTGAGTAGCATGGAAGCATATACACTACTGTATGCAAAACAGATAGCCAATGGGAATTTGCTGTATGACTCAGGAACTCAAACCTGTGCTCAGTGACAACCTAGAGGGGTGGGAAAGGGTGGGAGACAGGAAGGAGGTTCAAGAAGGAGGGGACATATGTACACCTATGGCTAACTCATGTTGATGTATGACAGAAACCAAAGCAATACTATGAAGCAATTCTCCTTCAATTAAAAAGAAGTTTAAAAAATTAATGAACTATGGTTAGCTATTCCTGTTCAAGCAAGACTAATTTTCCATTTTCAGAGAAATACTCTAATTGATAGGAAGATGAGTATATTTATGTATTTCCATCTTTATAGGTTGGTGGCAGTCACTGAGACTGCTCTGATATGTCAGGGTTGTAATTCTGAAATTCAGGATCAAAGTGAACTTTGATTGCTTGGTGGGTGAAAACTCAGGTGGAAAAAACTGGGCCAGATGTTTTCACCTCTTCCAGGGTCTATTTTCTTTCCTCTGAGCGCTGGCTTGGCTGCCCTCATTTAGTTTTCTGTGTGTTTTGAAGTAAGGAGTAAAGGTCTGAGAGGGAGTAAATTTCCTGGGGAAGAATGTGAGCGCATTGGGGTAAATCTTCTCAGACACGTTGTTTACTCACTGACAAGGGAGCTGGAGTGTGTGTGGCTTTAGGGGACATTTTATTTGTGTCCTGTGGAATGACACATCTTGGGGGTGTTAAAGTGAACTCTACTCATTATGCTGTGGGAAAAGTTTTTTCCTTAATGACTCGAAAACATGGGCTTGTTATTCTGAAAAAGTAGAGTACATCCTCATTCCACACAAACAATGTGACACAGACCTGGAGTCCGGCCAAGGTTTTCTATGAATAGAACTTAGGAAAGAGAATGTTAGAAACACTTTGGATTCACAGGGTAATCCTGGATGCCTGATCCCAACAAAGGAAATGATTTACCTACTCTTCTAAGGTAGAAATGAAGAGGATTCCCTCTTGTCCTCCTAACATAGGACCGGGCGAGGGCTTCCTGGTTAGCATGGCAAGTGTCCATACAACTGAGATAATGCTGGCGCCTGCCATCTGAGACATACTTGCTTTTGAATTGCTTTCCCAGAAGTAAGATGGATTTCGAAGGAGAGAGTAAACATATATGATCTGCTGGGGGAGCTCTCAATGGTGTTGAATTTGGAAGTGTCACCTGGTTTGGCCTCCACCATGTGCTTCAAATGCCATGATTTTGTTTAGGTTTGTTAGATCACAAGGAACAGAAATCCAATCAAATGGGTTCAAGTTTTTTTTTTTTTTAATTGGTGGGTGAGTGGGTGGCTATTTATTTTATTTTTTGGCTATGCCATGTTGCATATGGATCTTAGTTCCCCGAGTCAGGGATTGAACCCAAGCTCCTTGCAGTGGAAACATGGAGTCATGGACCACTGGACCACCAGGGAAGTCAGGGTGGCTATTTTAAGGAAATAGACGTCTTATAAAGTACGGCTGCTCCTGTGGGAACTAAAGAGACGTCTGAAATGGAGACAACTCCCTTCTCTTCCTCTGTGGCCACTTTGTCCCTCATCTTGTTCCACTCTTTATGCCTGGTTCACTCTCCTTTCTGTTGAGTGGCTTCTTCTGCTTAACCGTAATGTTAATAATAGTACCACCCATGGTGGCTTATACTTTTTTGGTTGTTTATTCTGTCCAAGCCTTGTTCTAAAGTGCTTTATGTGTATTAATTTGTTTAGGCCTCGCAACAACCCCATGAGGCAGGTACTATTTTTATACCCATTTTTCAGATGAGTGCACTGAGGCACAGTGAAATAGGGTAACTTGCCCAGGGTCACCAGCCAATATGTGGCAGAGATGGATCTTGAAATCAAGCAGTTTGGTTCTGTTTTGGCTCCTGTGCCACTACTTTGATTTGCACTAGGTATTGCCATGTTTGGGCAGTAATTTCTTCCCCAACCCTACATAATCTTTTTATTTCTAGAACTCAAACTCATTGGTTGACTATATAACAGTTTCTGAGTATGTAAGTACAAATTTTTGAGAGAAAAGGTCTGTTTGGTCAACAGGCCAATGAATTCATCTTTTTGAAGACAATGTATCTATTGTAGCTCTTTCACTATGCTTTGGTAGTAAGTAACAGAAACCCAGTACAAAATCATTTAAATAAAAAAGGGACTGTGTTGGTTCTCCTAACTGGGAAGCCCAGAAAAACAGCTCTGGTGATTTTCAGGTCTGACTTAATCCAGTGGCTACACTTAGGTCATCAGGGTTCTCTCTAATCACTCTAGCTTTGGTGTATCTGATTCTCTTGTCTATCGTGCTCCCCTGATCCTATTCTTTGCTGATTTAACTCTTAGTCATTTTTTAAATTTCATTTTAACTGTCCACTTTTTAAAACTTTGCCTAGATCCCTAGATGTGGCTAAATTACTTCCTGATATGCTCTCCAAACATATGCAGTTTCTCTGCAGTCATTGATGAGATGCAATTATCTAGCAATTAAGAACACATTAGGTCTTTTCCTGAGACTATAAGCTCCATGAAGATAGAAATTGCATCTAACTGTTTTCTCTCATCATTTATCTCTAGGAAGTAGCCCAGTACTTGGCATAGAGTAAGGATTCAATAAATGTGTGTTAAATTTTTAGTTTTAAGGTGGTTTGCTTCATCAGGGAAAATTGTATAAAGCAAAGTTTTCCTTTTGTGCATTTCTCTTCGACTTATATTTTACAAGTGTAGGGTGTGGTTGACTAAGAGCAGTGACTTGTTGTTGTTGTTTAGTTGCTAAGTCGTGTCTAACTCTTGTGACCCCACGGACAGTAGTTCGCCAGTGATAGGTGAAGGGAAAAGGTACTGGAACGTCTGCTCTCTCAATTAGTGAAGCGATAGCAGGTGTGAGCAGGCTTTCCTTCTTTGGCATTTACCTTCTCAACATAAACCCTTAACACCAAGCACCATGTAGAACCCAAAAACTCTCTTAAGAGACCCATGTCCAACCCTCACTTGGCAAGACATGAAAACCACCCTGCCTCTCCTGGGAAAGGCTGAATTCACATGCCCTGGCCATGCCCTGTGTTAGCTAGGATTCAGGGATCGAAGGAAGAGCCTGGTTATTGCTGACAGTGGCAATGAGAGGCAACCAGAGCCATCTTTCAATCCACACATCTTTTCTCTGTGTAAGGAAGAACTGAAACTTCCATAGGTCCTTGATACCTGGGTGGGGCCATCTAAAGAACAGATCTCAAAGCTGAATAGGATAGTGGCCTATGGGTTCACCTCATTTCCTTCCATTCTTCTCAAGATCTCGGAGAACATTGGGTCTGACTGTATCGTACTGACAGATCTGCTGACACCATCACGTAAGGTGAGGGGATGCAAACGTGGAGAGCCATGCTGGAGGGCCATTGTAGCTAAAAGGATGAACACTGTTGTACAGATCTGTGTTGGCAACTCCAGCACTCTGCCCAGAGTCTCCTTCAGGTGCCCATTTGCTGGGCTTGCTGCCAACAGAGCTATGCTCCCAGCTGCCAGCTTCCTTTTACAATTGGCTCTGCCAGGGAGAGTCTTTTGGGGGGAGGGGGCTGCCTGCATCCACAGTCTAGCCAACACGGGAGTCTAAAGACCCAGTCCCCTTGCCCCAACTTGAAACAGCTCTGAATGCTCTTCTTGGCTTCAAAGCTCTCAGCAGGCTCCCTTGAGGTTTCTATGGTGACTGCATCACAGGTCAGTGTCCCCCTCTGTCTAATACTGTCCCTCGCCTTCCCTTCCTTCCCTCCTCTCCCCCTCCTCCCTCCCCTCTCACAGGTGTTGCTCCAAGGGTGCTCCCTGATAAACCACCTGCTCATTCATCTCCATCTTGGAGTTTTCTTCTCAGGGAACTCACCCTGTGATGAGCAGTCCGCCTAGAGGGTACTGGGGGTTTTCACACAACCAATGCCTGCTCACTAAATTGTAGCCAGTGTGATCCAATGGCTGCCTTTTGGGGATCATTTGCCCCAGTGGGTGTCTTTTTTTGAAATTCCCCTGCCTGGAGAGGGCGCCTTTGTGTAGTTCATCAGCTGGGAGGAATTACTTTTGTAATGTATCTGCCTCGTGGGTGTTCTTTGGCAATCTGCATTCAACCACCAGAAAGTATCTTTTGCCAACCCAAGCTTTCCATATCACCAGTGTGCAGGCCTATTAAGTTTGGATAAACTACAAAAAAGATAAAAATATTTGTGGGAAAAAAATCAGAGAGGAAGTGAAATAAAATGTCTTGAATTTGAGGAAAAAAATAAACTAAAAGGAAATTCCATAGGTAGTTCATCAGAGCTCAGGTCCTTGGGATTTTATTAATCTGAAAGGGAAAAATGCAAAACGGAAATCGCTCCTCAGAATTAAAGGCAACTTCTGAGGTGGCAGGAAGATGGCTGGGGAGTCCATTGCTGTTTGTTATTTAGGCACAATCAAAAAATATTTTTCAGTGTTGTGTGGCATCTCCTGAGTATTGAGACAGCTCACCACAATACTCATGGGCTCTTGGCAAACAATAGACAGGAACCAGAGAAAAGGCACCACAATTCCATCAGGACTACTTGCATTTAATTTTAGGCCAAGTAAAAGAAACTCTAGATGGAACATCCGAAGGGTCCACATAGTAAAAATAGAAAAATTCCTTTGTCGAGATGACTTGGGACAGTGAGACAGGTTTGAAGATTTGCCTTGATTTGGATGCGTTACCACCCTGAACAGATATAAGCTCTTTAAAGACAGGAGAAGTCATTTTGTATCCTTGATATATGTGGTCCAACATTTCACACATACTAGATGAGCAATAAGAACAATAAGAGCAGTAGTTTTGAATGAATGAATTTAGCTGATTTAGTCATTCAGTAAGTTTACTAGTTGCCCTTCATGAATCAGATCCTGGATCTACAGAGAGAGGGGACAGACAATTACACATAGAGGATAATATAGTGGGATAAACCCTGAAGTGATGTGTGTCCAGTCTAAAACGGACTCAAAGAAGCATCTCACAGAAAGAAAATTGAGACATGTAGTGGTTGGATGAGGAACTATGTAGGTCAAAGAAGTTTGAGACTTAGGGAACAGTGTATACAAAATCATGGAGATTTGTGAGATCATGGCATGTCTGGGGTATATTAAGGTCTAATAGCTAATATATCTAGGGGATGGAGGAATTTAAGATGAAGTTTTAGAAAAAAATGTGAAATTGTAGAGGCAAGCTCAAGGCAGACTGTGCAAACTCTTCAGTGTGATATACAGGAGGTGATTTTTCCCCTGGAGCCATTAGTTATAAACTGGACACAATTTTGGGCACAATTGTATAATGATGAACTCAATTGTGTATCAGTGTAACGGACACAAAACAAAGGTGAAGAACTGTTTCTTAGCTTTTTCAAGGTAGCTGTAGCCCAGTAATGAAACAATGAGGATGATAATGTCCCAGCGTCAGGAAGTTTGAGCTGTCAGGCTGTTTATCATGTGATGGGATGACCTCATATCCAGACCTGGATAAACACAAATAGTACCCTTACATGTATAGAGAACTTTCAGTCCTCAAAGCTCTTCTAAATATAACAGCATTTGGATTCTTACACAAGGCTGTGAGATGGGCAGGGGCAGAGATGTCCCAGACTTTGCAGTGAGGAGTTAAACAGTGTCTGTAAAATCACACAACAGTTTACGACAGACACCTTCTTTCTGCAGAAATTTATGGTTGCCTGTAGTGACCCCTCTATTGGGAAGGCAGGAGTCTGCAGGTGAACCTTTCCACACTGGTTGTTCATAATCTCTGAGGAAATGTGGCCTTGACTAGCAGACCCACGGAGGAACACACCAAAGCAGAAACTGTGTCAGGGTGAGGTGACCTGACATTTGGAGTGCCAAGGATGTGTGGCTTGGAGGTGCTTCATGACCACACATTTGCCTGTTGCGGATACTCCAGTTACTACCCTGCAGCCTGTGTTAAATTTTATTGTATCTGAGCAAAACAATACAGAGTCTTCTTTAGCAAGATTCCAGAATAGGGAGATGGAGAGTGCATAATCAGCCATAGTAAAGAAAGCAATAATTCTGGGGAGGAAAAACATTTTCTATGAGAAAGGGAACAGGTGTCACTGGCTCCAAATTCTGCTGATAGATTAAGAGTTTATTTGCTTGTTTGTTTTAGCACTTTGCACAAAAATGAGAGTTAGCAAAGTGAAAAAAAATGTAAAAATTTTACATATGTTTGGGATCAAATATAAGATGAAAATTTTTATATTTTGAGTGTTTTTTATTTTATTTTTCAAATGGAGTGTTTGCCAAAGAAATGATTGCATTTTTAAAAGTTTGGCATTGTAGTTGTGTTTTTAAATATAGTCCTTATATTTTTTACATAATATTTACAGCTGAAATGATATGATGTCTGGGAATGGCCTCAAGACACTACAGACTGGAGAGGGGGTGAAATGGAAAGATACACATATGAAGTCTGATGTCATAAACTGATGATTGTTGAGCTGGGTGGTGAGCAAATGAAAGCTCACTCTGCTGTTCTCTCTATTTTTGCATATGTTTTAAATATTCCATAATACAAAGGGGGACAAAAGCAATACAGTACTTCACGAAAAAATTATTGCAAAAATAAACAATATGGAAACTTTGTAGATGTCACAGATGGCTTGTGATAAGATTTCCAGCGATGACATCATACATACACAGTTTCCAAAAGTACTCTATTAAAACCCTGAGACATCTTAAAAAAAAAAAAAAAGCTTGGGTCAAAGATCCATAGATAGTCATATTTCAAATATTCTATCCTGCAGTTTAAATGGAGAATCTTGGCATATATTTTTGTGGCTCTCCAAACCAGTCATTAACTTTACACTTACTATGTTCAGTCTAGTATTTAGTTCATACAGAATATATTGCCAGGATGGTTTTTTATTTTATGTTGGATGTTTGTTTTTTTTGAAAATGGAATATACTTATAACTTAATAGTCAAGAACCAAAATTACTGTAAAACCACATTGCCACCAACATCTTAAAAATGACTCCAGAGATAACAAACAATTTAACAGAATAAAAACACATTAAAATTTTAAAATTATAGCTATTTTTCACAATTTAAAATGAGTTCCCATTTTATGTTTTTTAAATAGAGGTAAGGTCTTAGAGGATTACATTACTTAAAAACAAAAGTAGTGTATTTTTTATTCTTGAATATAAAAGTAAATAAAAGACTTCTGTCAAATGGCTCAATAAATTCATGTTTGAGTAATCCCTTCTATGCCAAACACATATGCTGAGAAAATAAAAAAGACATAGCCAGATTAGAAAACAAGATAAATACTCTCATGAACAATTCTCATGAAATGGAAGACCTTTGAATGTGGTGAGCAAGGCTAAAGCTATGCGCTTTCTGAACTTTGAGTTGGAACTGAAGGTTTAGCTTTGAGAATGATAATGGGAACAAAAAAGTATTTTGAAAGACAGGGGATAGGATTCAGACTCCCCTGAAATGAGAAGAGAGGGTGAGCTTTTGCAGATATGAAAGGAGGTTGAGACCTCTGCCAGAAGCTGTGGTTTAGGGAAGTTTCTGAATGAAGGAAATCCTGCTGATGTAGTCCTATGAACCAAGATGCCCTTTGGGTGGGTAGATGGATCTGCAATTCTTTCCAAAACCATCCTTGTGCAAGCTCTGTGCCTGGCGAGGTTCAGTGCAAGGCCAGTGGCACCTGAGGGAGTCAACTATGAAACCACTAAATAGGGAAGGGAACATGGAGAAGGAAGAGAGAGAGAAAAATCCCACAAACAGATTCTTAAAACTTTCCACTCAAAATTATGCCTGCACACCAGAATTCCAAAATACATGCTAAGAAAAACATGTAATAAAATCAATCATTGGAATGTGAATTTTCTGAAAATGAAGTTAATTTTATCAAACCTGAGGATCTCAATAGATAGTTTAAATTACACACAGAAAAACATACAAACATGCAAATAGAACAGAAAGAAATGTGTTAAGAATAGATGATTTAAAAAAACCAGGTAGAAATCTTAGAAATATAAAATATAATTATTAAATAAAATATTTGGTAAATGAAGTAAACTTTGGACTGGATACAGAGATAAAACTATGAATTAGTAGGTGGAAGCAACAGTTAGAACTGGACATGGAATAACAGACTGGTTCCAAATAGGAAAAGGAGTACGCCAAGTTTGTATATTGTCACCCTGCTTATTTAACTTCTATGCAGAGTACATCATGAGGAACGCTGGCCTGGAAGAAGCACAAGCTGGAATCAAGATTGCCGGGAGAAATATCAATAACCTCAGATATGCAGATGACACCACCCTTATGGCAGAAAGTGAAGAGGAACTCAAAGGCCTCTTGATGAAAGTGAAAGAGGAGAGTGAAAAGTTTGGCTTGAAGCTCAACATTCAGAAAATGAAGATCATGGCATCTGGTTCCATCACTTCATGGGAAATAGATGGGGAAACAGTGGAAACAGTGTTAGACTTTATTTTTTTTTGGCTCCGAAATCACTGCAGATGCTGATTGCAGCCAGGAAATTAAAAGACGCTTACTCCTTGGAAGGAAAGTTATGACCAGCCTAGATAGCATATTAAAAAGCAGAGACATTACTTTGCCAACCAAGGTCCGTCTAGTCAAGGCTATGGTTTTTCCCGTGGTCATGTATGGATGTGAGAGTTGGACTGTGAAGAAAGCTGATCGCCGAAGAATTGATGCTTTTGAACTGTGGTGCTGGAGAAGACTCTTGAGAGTCCCTTGGACTTCAAGGAGATCCAACCAGTCCATTTTAGAGGAGATCAATCCTGGGTGTTCATTGGAAGGACTGATGCTAAAGCTGAAACTGCAATACTTTGGCCACCTCATGCGACGAGTTGACTCACTGGAAAAGAGTCTGATGCTGGGAGGGATTGGGGGTGGGAGGAGACGGGGACGACAGAGAATGAGATGGCTGCATGGCATCACCAACTCGATGGACATGAGTCTGAGTGAACTCCGGGAGTTGGTGATGGACAGGGAGGCCTGGTGTGCTGTGGTTCATGGGGTCGCGAAGAGTCAGACACGACTGAGGGGCTGAACTGAACTGAACTGAACTGAGAAATTCGGGCTTCTCTGGTAGCTCAGCTGGTAAAGAATCTGCCTGTAATGCAGGAGACCCCGGTTCAAGTCCTGGCTAGGGAAGATCACCTGGAGAAGGGATAGGCTACCCATTCTAGTATTCTTAGACTTCCCTGCTGGCCTGGTTGGTAAAGAATCCACTTTCTATGTGGGAGACCTGGCTTTGATCCCTGGGTTGGGAAGATTCCCTGGAGGAAGGCATGGCAACCCACCCTAGTATTCTTGCCTGGAGAATCCCCATGGACAGAGGAGCCTGGTTGGCTACAGTCCATAGGGTCAGAAAGAGCTGGATATGACTGAGCAACTAAGCACAGCACAACCCTGAGAAATTCAGTCAATGAAACATATGGAGACAAATAAAAACCTTAATGAACAGTGAAGTGCCCATATTGGAGACTCTGAGCCTCTCCTTTATTGGCATTCTAGAAGAAGTGATCAAGAATTGTACAGAAGTTAAAAGACAAACTGAAAAAGAACATGAGTTCTCATATTGAAAATGTACTCCAAAGGGTGAAAATGAAACTAATAAACCTACATTGAGATACATTACAGTGAAACTGTAGAACACTAGAAATAAAGAGAAAAAAAAATTAAGTTTTCAAAATGAAAAGACAGATTATTCTCAAGAATAGCTACTAGTCTGATAGCAGATTTCTTATTGGCAGCAATAGATACAACCAGAAACTTGGAACAAAACCATCAATATTCTAGGAAAAATGATTATAAACATTTTTATATCTAAATAATCAGCTTTTATAGCCAAATAAACTCTTATTCAAGGCTAAGGATGAAATAATGGCAGTTTCTGACATACAAAACTAAAGAAATTTATCATCTATAGTGAAAAAACTGTTACTGTATTTACTTCAACAAAAGGAAGAGCAAACTCAAATAAAA
Organism: Moschus berezovskii; assembly: GCF_049115385.1. Lineage (NCBI taxonomy): Eukaryota > Metazoa > Chordata > Mammalia > Artiodactyla > Moschidae > Moschus > Moschus berezovskii. The sequence goes on along the minus strand of NC_142477.1, from coordinate 53,185,607 downwards.
TGCATGGAATTAAAGATACATCTGTGAACACAGAAATCAACTTTTTACGTTGGTAAATTTTAGTAAAAATTGACATAAAAATGACCGTGTGTGTGAGTACGCATGTCTGTGTACATGTGTTTAAAATGGGTAAAACTAAATTTTGACAATATTATGGTGGTTGTGGTTTTGTAGCTCAGTCGTGCCTGACTTTTTGCGACACCATGGACTGTAACCCACCAGGCTGCTCTGTCCATGGAATTCTCTGGGAAAGAATACTGGAGTGGGTGCCCGTTTCCTTCTCCAGGAGATCGTCCAGACCCAGGGGTCGAACGCAGGTCTCCTGCAGGCAGATTCTTTACCGACTGAGCTACCGGGGAGGCCCCAACAATACTGTAATACAAAATAATGTTGAAAAAGTAACTCAAGTATGTTCAGGTGTTTCATTTGTTCAGAATGAGGATAGAATAACTTCAGGAAGAAATATTTAATTAGTTTTAAAAATATACATACCTAATAACCACAACATTCAGAAAATGAAGATTATGGCATCTGGTCCCATCACTTCATGGGAAATAGATGGAAAAACAGTGGAAACCATGTCAGACTTTATTTTTTTGGGCTCCAAAATCATTGCGGATGCTGATTGCAGCCATGAAATTAAAAGACGCTTACTCCTTGGAAGGAAAGTTATGACCAGCCTAGATAGCATATTAAAAAGCAGAGACATTACTTTGCCAACCAAGGTCCGTCTAGTCAAGGCTATGGTTTTTCCCATGGTCATGTATGGATGTGAGAGTTGGACTGTGAAGAAAGCTGATCGCCGAAGAATTGATGCTTTTGAACTGTGGTGCTGGAGAAGACTCTTGTGAGTCCCTTGGACTGCAAGGAGATCCAACCAGTCCATTCTGGAGGAGATCAGTCCTGGGTGTTCATTGGAAGGACTTATGCTAAAGCTGAAACTCCAATACTTTGGCCACCTCATGCGATGAGTTGACTCACTGGAAAAGAGTCTGATGCTGGGAGGGATTGGGGGTGGGAGGAGACGGGGACGACAGAGAATGAGATGGCTGGATGGCATCACCGACTCGATGGACATGAGTTTGAGTGAACTCCGGGAGTTGGTGATGGACAGGGAGGCCTTTCGTGTTGTGGTTCATGGGGTCGCTAAGAGTCGGACACGACTGAGCGACTGACCTGAACTGAACTGAACTGAATAACCACAAAAAGTAAAAATGTAGCCAATAACTTTGAAACTTAATGAGGAAAAAAAGAGAATGACTGAAGGAAACTTTACCATCCTTTTAAAGAATTATCTCTGCCTTTTGGATGAATTTATGACTAGAAAAAAATGTTAAAGGTAATAGAAGAAATAAATTCAAATATACCAGTAAGTTTAATAAATGTAAGTGGATTCTTCCTCCTCCATTAAAAATATAGAGGTTATTAGATTAGATTAAAAAAACTCAAAATCTATCTGCTTTCAAAAGTCATATTCTAAAATAAAATGATATAAAAAGATTGAAAATAAAGGAATGGAAAAAAGATATCTTGGGCAAATATGGAAAGTAATACTGTAATTCATAAACTTTTTTTTTTATTTTCAAAATTTTTTATTAGAAAACTGAAATTTACAATGTGTTTATATCACTCACTGAGTACATGACATTTAAAAACAACCTCATTACAGAAAGACAACAAAAATACAAAGTCTTGAAACCAACGAGATATGGAAAACATTATCCACTGAGGCCTTAAATGTAGTAGACTTTACATAAAAAGGAAAAGCAATGAGTATACAGGGGGCGGGAGGAGAAGGGGACGACAGAGAATAAGATGGCTGGATGGCATCACCGACTCGATGGACATGAGTTTGAGTGAACTCCGGGAGTTGGTGATGGAAAGGGAGGCCTGGCGTGCCGTGATTCATGGGGTCGCAAAGAGTCAGACATGACTGAGCGAATGAACTGAACTGAACTGAACTGAACTAAGTATACAGCCAGTTTAAGAAGTTAGCAAAATAAACAGAATAATCATAAAGAAAAGAAAGCAACTAATACATACCAGGCATTAATGCAATAAAAATAAAGATAAAATTGAGAGGCTCAACAGAGTCAAAGCTGCCTAAAAAGCTTCTCTAAAAAGGGAAACATCAGGTAACAATAATCAACAAGAAAAATCTTGCAAATAAACAATACTCAAAATGGGAATTACTCATAGAAGCATTAAGAATATAAATAATAGAAACAACTTTATGCCTATACATTCGAAGATTAGCTGTCTTGTATACAGGGTTATCATTACCATTTTTCTAAATTCCATATATATGTGTTAGTATACTGTATTGCATTTAGTATTGTTAGTATACTGTATTTTCTTTCTGGCTTACTTCACTCTGTATAATATGCTCCAGTTTCATCCACCTCATTAGAACTGATTCAAATGTATTCTTTTAAATTGCTGAGTAATACTCCATTGTGTATATGTACCAAAGCTTTCTTATCCATTCGTCTGCAGATGGACATCTAGGTTGCTTCCATGTCCTGGATATTATAAACAGTGCTGCGATGAACATTGGAGTACATGTGTCTCTTCAATGCTCGTTTCTTGGTGTGTATGCCCAGGAGTGGGATTGCTGGGTCATATGGCAGTTCTATTTCCAGTTTTTTAAGGAATCTCCACACTGTTCTCCATAGTGGCTGTACTAGTTTGCATTCCCACCAATAGTGTAAGAGGGTTCCCTTTTCTCAACACCCTCTCCAGCAAAATCCATATACATTTTGGATTATTTTAAAACTTTAATGTGAAAATGAAAGTATTTCTGTAATCCCTTCCCTTCACATCACCAATGTTAGTTTTAAGAATAAAATAATGTTCTTCAATTCACTAAAAAACTGTATGTACCATACTATACCTTCAGTTCAGTTCAGTTCAGTTGCTCAGTCGTGTCCGACTCTTTGCGACCCCATGAATCTCAGCACGCCAGGCCTCCCTGTCCATCACCAACTTCCAGAGTTCACTCAAACTCATGTGCATCGAGTCGGTGATGCCATCCAGCCATCTCATCCTCTGTCGTCCCCTTCTCCTCCTGCCCCCAAGCCCTCCCAGTATCAGAGTCTTTTCCAATGAGTCAACTCCTCGGATGAGGTGGCCAAAGTATTGGAGTTTCAGCTTTAGCATCAGTCCTTCCAATGAACACCCAGGACTGATCTCCTTTAGAATGGACTGGTTGGATCTCCTTGCAGTACAAGGGACTCTCAAGAGTCTTCTCCAACACCACAGTTCATAAGCATCAACTCTTCGGTGCTCAGCTCTCTTCACAGTCCAACTCTCACATCCATACATGACCACTGGAAAAACCATAGCCTTGACTAGACAGAACTTTGTTGGCAAAGTAATGTCTCTGCTTTTTAGTATGCTGTCTAGGTTGGTCATAACTTTACTTCCAAGGAGTAAGCGTCCTTTAATTTCATGGCTGCAATCAGCATCTGCAGTGGTTTTGGAACCCCCTAAAATAAAGTCAGCCACTGTTTCCCGATCTATTTCCCATGAAGTGATGGGACCAGATGCCATGATCTTTGTTTTCTGAATGTTGAGCTTTAAGCCTACTTTTTCACTCTCCTCTTTCACTTTCATCAAGAGGCCTTTGAGTTCCTCTTCACTTTCTGCCATAAGGGTGGTGTCATCTGCCTATCTGAGTTTATTGATATTTCTCCCAGCAATCTTGATTCCAGCCTGTGCTTCTTCCAGCCCAGCACTTCTCATGATGTACTCTGCATAGAAGTTAAATAAGCAGGGTGACAATATACAACCTTGGCGTACTCCTTTTCCTATTTGGAACCAATCTGTTGTTCCATGTCCAGTTCTAACTGTTGCTTTTTGACCTGCATACAGGTTTCTCAAGAGGCAGGTCAGGTGGTCTGGTATTCCCATCTCTTTCAGAATTTTCCACAGTTAATTGTGATCCACACAGTCAAAGGCTTTGGCATAGTCAATAAAGCAGAAAGAGATGTTTTTCTGGAACTCTCTTGCTTTCTGCATGATCCAGCGGATGTTGGCTATTTGATCTCTGGTTCCTCTGTCTTTTCTAAAACCAGCTTGAACATCTGGAAGTTCACGTTACCATATGCCATCTCATGCAGTAACCAAGATGCAGTTCATTCATATTGTTTGATTACTCAGCTCTTAATGGGTTATTTCCTAGTGACTCAGACTTTGAGGGCTAAGTTGGCAGCAGCAGTCCTGGGATCTGAGAACCTGTCAGTGTACCACCACACATCCACTCATTGAGATCACTGTACATGTGAAAGCATAATATTGCTGCTGCTGCTGCTAAGTCACGTCAGTCGTGTCCGACTCTGTGTGACCCCATAGATGGAAGCCCACCAGGCTCCCCCGTCCCTGGGATTCTCCAGGCAAGAACACTGGAGTGGGTTGCCATTTCCTTCTCCAAGCATAATATTAGGAAAGACAAAATTCTTATTCTAAAAACAGTTATGAGGTTCAGTGCTTTGCCTTACAACTTATGCGCTTCCCCACAAAGGGGAGCCTGAAGTAGAGTCTTACATGTAGATATTTTTAAGTATTCTCAGAGAGTAGGCAAGAGGTGTAGAGAAGAAAACAGGAAGTAGGAAAAAGCATTATTAGAAGGGTTAAGTTGTCCGGTTTGGGGTGATTGGTCCTCTGTCCATGGCTTTGTGGTAAAGAAATCTGCCTGCATTGCAGGAGATCTGGGTTTGATCCCTGGGTCAGGAAAATCCCCTGGAGAACGGAATGGCAACCCACTCCAATATTCTTGTCTGGAGAATCCCATGGACAGAGGAGCCTGGTGGGCTTCAGTCCATAGGGTCGCAAAGAGTCAGACATGACTGAGCGACTAACACTTTCACTTTCAAGTTGTCCAGTTTGGGGCAATTGGTCCTCTGTCACAGTGTTGTTAGAAATCTTACTAAATATACCTCAGAACAGTATTCTTAGTTGTCAGAAGCATTTATCCATTAGCTTCCATTCTCCATTAGTTACAGGAAATCCTGGGGGTACCCTCTCCTGCGTTTCTAGGTTGGGTTTGCTCCTGCCCACATCCAGCTTTGCTGTGATGGAGAAGCCTCAGGCTATGAAGTAAGAGGTACTTGATATGGGTCTGAGGGGAAGCACTGAAAATTTTACCTCAAGAAGCTTTTCAGAGTCCCAGTGGGACTGGCAGCCTCTTCAGTTGCTGAAATAAGGGGGCGGGGTGAGGAGGATCAGAGACTGTGTGTGGGGTGTTGGATACAAATCTTAATTTTGCATTTTCAGAGAAGCCATCTTCAAACAGTCTAAGCAGCAGATACAAGGCAACTGAGTTAAACTGGAGGACCACTTTGACAGATTTGATCACTGGATTATCCACCCAACTTAGACACTTAGACCTTGTTGCCTTCTATTTAAATAATAAGAGTCTACAGTAATGTACACCTTGTAAGTAAACAGAAAAAACAGCTTACGAGGATGATGGAGGATTCAAGTTAGGGGTAAGAAAGAAAGGCAATCAGTGAACAAGGTGATAGAAACTGCCAAAATTACATTAAAGCCATTTCAGAACTTCCCAGATGGTACAGTACTAAAGAATCTTCCTGCCAACGCAGGAGCTGCAGGAGACACCGGTTCCATCTCGGGGTCAGGAAAATCCTCTTGGGGAGGAAATGGCCACCTGCTCCAATATTCTTGCTGGGATAATCCCATGGACAGAGGACCCTGGTGGGCTACAGTCCATGGGGTTGCAGAGTCGGACGTGATTCAGCATATACACATGCATTTCAGAACATTCACTTTCTCATGAGTGATTCTAGCATTGATTGCCTGAAGAAAGGATTTGATTGAGATAGTGCGCCAATAGGCATCATGCAGAGTTCGTGCACATCATCAGCTGGCTTCCTCCTGTCCAGCTCATACATGCTTGCCTTTCATTTGGCTCAGATGCTGGCCTCTGGGCGAATAAGCGATGGCAATTATAATAGTTTGGTTTCTCTCAGTGGCAGTGGTAAAAATTATAGTGACTTGGACAGAAAATTGCCATATGGACTCTCTTTTCCTAAGAGATTGTGTAACTGATAGTCATGTAAAGGCTTTGTGACCTTTTTAGTACATCTGGCTTTTTCTCTAGTTCTTGGTGTGGCCAGAGCACTCTGATCACCTGCACTGCAGGACTGCCACCTACTAGCCTGATTAGGATGAAAGAATGGTAAGAGATAGTGTTATAAATAGGAGTGATGACATGGAATAAAGGATTACTATTGTATTTTAAGGACTTCCCAGGTGGCTCAGACGGTAAAGTGTCTGCTACAATGAAGGAGACCTGGGTTCGATCCCTGGGTCGGCAAGATCCCCTGGAGAAGGAAATGGCAACCCACTCCAGTACTCTTGCCTGGAGAATCCCACGGATGGAGGAGCCTGGTGGGCTACAGTCCACGGGGTCGCAGAGAGTCGGACAGGACTGAGCGACTTCACTTTTACTTTTCTTTCTTTCATTGTATTTTAATATCTGACACCAGGATTTCCCTTGGGGAAGAATCAACCTGCAAAAATATGTGAAATCCCTATAACCTGGAAGGGCTGATAGCTTTAGGGAAGAGAAAACAATTCCTCTGCATGCAGAAGAAAAGGAATTTTCTTATTTCTCTAGGTGAGGAGAGAGAGGGTCATCTGATTTCAGCTTAGTGATACTGGGCTACTTATTCAACTGCCAGTGAAACTTTTCTATCTTCCATTTAGAAAATGGAGATGTTAGCAAGTTGATCTAAGCAATTAAAATAATATTTCATTTTTTAGACTGGATAGGGTTTGAGAGCTGAGAGAGGAGAAGAGAGAGGAACCAATGAGATGGAGGGAGGCTGGGGCCAGGTAAGGTGAAGTGGCGTGAAGCTCAAACTCACAGCTGGGTTGGCCTGGGGACATTTCAAGGACAGTGATGCTTATGATTTAATTTGCAATTGTTTGTGCTGCTTATTTGTAAATGTGTTCTCCCTCACTTCCAAACAGGCCCCGAATCTTTAGGAAAGTCTATCATGCTCCCAAATCCCTAGGGAGAGTAAAGTTTTACCCGTTGGAACTCAGAGAAGGAGCTCATTTTCTGGCTAGGTTAATACAAGTAGTAGGAGAATCAGTATCCTAAAAGTAGAGAAGACCACAAAAACATTAACCACCTGCAAAATCAAAGGCATCTTGAGGAAATCTTTAGAATTATATAGGCTGGGAAATTTAGAGGTTATAGTCATCTTCTAATCTTGTCAACCTGATGCCCTGGTGTACTTCTCTTCTGCTTGTGAGTATAAGGCAAAATCCCTGTACCTTTAAAGATCATGTTGTTCAACTATGACGCCGTTTCATGACTTGGGGTCTTGGCTCATAGGCTTCCTTTAGATTGTCATCCCGGGGCACTTTCTAGCCATGAGGACAAGCTATCCAACACCAGGGCCTCTCAGTTCTACCACCTCCTCATCTACAATGCCTTCTCCCCTTCTCTTTACCCACCTTCCCAGCCCAGGGATTGAACCTACATCTCCTGTATCTCCTGCATTGCAGGCGGTTTATCTGCTGAGCCATCAAGGAAGTCCCACCACCTCAGATCTAACCACTCATAAGTACCTTCAAAATCATTAATTCAAACATCTACTTCTCTGACTGATGTCCGCTCCTTTCAATCTGTCTTTCTGATTACTTACACAAGTAACATTCTTAAGACATACTGGGAATTTTAGTGTCTAGTATGTCAGTTTTCTGTGCCTTTTATATCCAGTCTCCAAGAAACCTTTCCAGACTGACCTCCTACTTTTTTCTTCCTCACATATTTTTCACTCTGACCAAAACAGAAGATTCTGTGTTCCTGGATGCACACTGTGCTTTGCCACCTCCTTGTCACTGCTCACTTATTTTCCTGATAGTGAAGTTACTTCTCTTATATCCTCTCATCTCTTCTTATGCTACTTAATCTTCAAAACATATATATGTCTTTGTGTATGTATATACACAGATGCAAATTTTTGTGCATAAACACGTGTGTATACATATACACTCAAGGTATGCTGACAAATGTTTAATAACAGGCTTTCTGGGGGGGAAAGTGTCATTTTATAGTGTTTTCTGATTTCCATGATATAAATATTCCACCATGGTCTAGCTCATGGTACCAATTTGATGTCACAGGACTAGGGGTTGGGGAAGAGATACATACTCTCAGGTCTCGTTGGGCCAGTGGGGGCTGCCTCCAGCACAGAACAATTATACACATTTATATATACATACGCAAAACATGCATGTTTATGTCTTTGTATGTTTGCGTGTATTAGTATATTTGTTTATAGTCTGGCAACTCATATTAACTCTGTCTAGCAATTCAAACCCACTTAAAATTATCTTTGAGATCTGAGATAAAAACAATTAAAGATAGCATCATCTAAGTAGGAATTTAACTTCCTTCCACCAAAATGAAAGTGAGAGCTTGAGAGAGAACAAGAGAAAAGAGATTGTCATATGTGTTATTTATCTTTCAGCACTAATACATTTTAATTTAGTTTTCATCATCTTCATTAAAGATAACATATAGACAAAATAAAATATGACTGCTCCTGCTTTAATTTGGGGTTTCAACTTTATTTTCCATCTTTGATTCATTAGATTTATGTATGTCAGGTTTTCCTGTAAGATACAAGTGGAGCATGACATAAAGGAAAAATAAAATGACTGAATATTCATAGGAATTCTGGAGAAGTTTCCAATAACCTAGCCAGAAACAAGAGTTACTTAACATTTAAGGATAACATTTAGCAATTAAAAAAGCAAAACTTGGATAATCATTTCAGGCTAGTTACAAAGTGTTTTTCCTTTATAATTTCCTTTATAGTTTTGTGTACATATTTAAAGTTTCTCTAAGGAAAAATGTCAGAAAAATTGAGAATATATCTTACAGCCAAAGAACCAAATTTAAGCAAAGATTTGCAGTTAGGAAAAACAATTACCAAGTTTATTGCTGTAACCTTCCTATTTTGGAAGGCCAATGTGTTGATTTAAGCCATTCATGCATGAACATGTTTTAATTTCATAAGCCTTGCATTTCCCAATAAAGAAGTTGGATGTGAATGGTAATTCAAATATTAAGATATCCATTGGGTCAGGTATCTTTGTTTGAACAATGAGCTTTGCAAATAGAAGGTTAAACAGAAATCCAGTGTAGAATGATTTGTTTTTCTCTGCAGACGCTCACCATTTCTGGACTTCAGCCATGACATATGTACCTATGACTTGGAAAGTTGACTATTTAATGGTAAGTTCCGGTACTGTAACTCCCTCTGTTCAGAAAACCTCCCTAGTTCCCATTGATTAGAGCCGAGATCTCCTACCCCATTTCCCGTCCATGTGCCATGGGATCCAGCTATGCTACAAGTCAATTACAGGTATGCTGAGATGGTGATCCTCTTGGTCTTTGGGGAGTTCCAGGCTCTGGCCTCTAGCCAAAGGTTGTCTCATCCACTTACTCCAGCGTGCTGTACAAACACGGCTATTTTCTATGTGTGCCATGACAGGGAAAAGGCAGACACCCTGGCCCTGGTCACAAGATCTAAACTCTTTGCATGGCATTCAAGGCCATACAATCTTGCCTTCTCTTTGAGCTTGACCTCTCACAGTTCCCTCATGTACAGCCTTTTTCATACTCCCTGGGCCAACCATTCTTTCCTAAAACCTTTCACTTTCACCTTCCATGCTTTGCTCTTTCCATTTATTTTTTTCCACTTAGAATGCCCTTCTTCCTCATCTACACAGTGGATCTCTTATGATTTTTAAAAGATAGAGCCCATGCCATCTCCTCCATGAAATCTTAAGAGATCTCCCCAGCATGAATCGCTTTCTCCTTCCTCTGTGCTTCTTTAGAAGTTTGTTACCTTGTAATGCAGGTGTCATGTTTTTCTTTGTGTTACAGGTATTCATGTGCTTGTTTCATCAGCTCTCCTAGAGTGTATACCACTCAAGAGTGAAGACCATTTTGTTTATCATTGCATCCCTCCTAATGCTAGCTGGGTCTTGGAACATTTAATAAATGCTGGTTAAATTGAATTGATGCAAATACAAAAGGGAGGATAAGATTCACTCACATTTGTTGCATTTCTGCCAGCACTGTGCTGACATGCGAAACAGGATGTTGTGCGTAGTCTTCACAGTATCCCAGGTAAGGCATGCAATTTTCAGATGAAGAAACTGAGGAATAGCTAGGTTAATTGCCTCCAAATGGTCAGTTTTACATTGCAAAAGAGAAACTGTTGAAACTGCAGAGCACTGCCCTATTCAAGTGTCCAACAGAGAACTTGGCACTATGATGGTTTCAGGGCTTTCACACCACCCTGACCAAGTGAATCCCCAAACAGCGGGGGGGACAGCAGAGGCTTACTGGAAGCCTGCTCAGAGGTTTGTTGCGTGAACTGCCTTTGGCTGGTAGAGTCCTGGCAGGAGTTCCATTTCATGAACTTAAAAATCAATCATTCTTTCATCAACAAGGAAATCCTTCTCCCTAGAATCAAATCTGAGATGACTAGGACAAAGGGGGTAGAACAAAACCAAAGCTTTTCTTTGCTTGGAAAAGAATCTTCCAGTGAAGCTTAAGTAGAAAAATAGAATCAGCTCTTTATATTCTAAATACTTTATTTGGGTAGATGGTTTCCCTCTGTTCTTTCTGGTTACACCATGATTTTATTTATTCTGTTATGCTTGCATTTATATTACTTAAGGAAAAGAGTTTTGGAAACAGTACCCAGATTAGATGACTTAATTAGGTACATAAATTCAATATAAGGAATTTCTGATAAGGAACTTCAGTGTTCAATGTCCAATGGCACTGACTGGCCAAGACTTATGGAGAACTGGACAAGCATTTTAGTGTTGAACATTGACTTCCTCATCTCTAAAGCAAGATGGAAAATGCTGACAAAGGACCCTGGAGGTGACAAATCAACAGGTCTAGTTTTCTTGGAACTCGAAAAACCCTAAAAGAATCAACAATTCGGTTTGTCCTTCCACATGACTCCCAGGTGCTATGACCTTCAGAGCCTCCCATGGGGCCAATAATGTAAGATAACCAGTGATCATAGGCACCAACTCTACCTCTTATGTGGTGACATCACATCTAGCAGCTTGTGGGGCCTTCACAGCAATCTTGGGGAGCAGATATGCTTAGTGGCATCCCTCTTTCTGTAGGAGTGAGAAGTTCATCACTCAGAAAAAACTAACATGCCCAAGGTCAGAGAACTCCAGATAAGTGGCAGATACAGGACTTAAAATCTGAGCTGGAGACTCTGTCCCAGTTCATCTCTTTAACATATTTAAGCGATCGACAGGTTGGAGGTAATTCTTGGAGTGGGGAGATGGGTAATAAAATTTGAGAGACTATAGATAAAAGGGGCTTGATGCTAAGAGCAAACAGATCATAAAAAGAGTTTCCAAACAATTGACTTCTATATTTACGTGCTTTGATGTCTACCTAAATCTATACTTAAGTGTGACATTTTAAAGGAGTGGAAGGAAAGGAAAACGAACAAGCATCAGGCAAATTATCAGCTGGCCCAGTAAACACTACTGCCCCAGGACAAGATGATGTTTCACAATCCTTTGTTATATTTCCTGATTCATTTTTCAGCTTTACCAGATCTATATACTTTATTAACTTGTTTCTGAAAGCGAACAAAAACTAAGAGGGCAGAGAAATATATAGGAGATGTTAGGTTTAAGAGGGTTCTTTTCACTGGAGGAAATAAAAAAGTGCAGCGTTTTCAAACCTAAGGAAAGTTTAGCTGCCATTTCCACTAGTAACTGTTCACCTCAAAAGGTATTAATGTTCTATTTTTTGGATTTTTATGCAAGTTGATCTTAGATCATAACTGTCCAATAGAACTTTATTTACTGATAGAAATGTTCAATAGTCCAGGTTGTCCATACAATATCCTCTAGCTACATATGTCTATTGAGTGACTGAGATGTGACTAGAATGACAAAGAAACTGAAATTTTACTGTTATTTAGTTTTCATTAATTCAAATTTAAGTAGTGGCATGTGGCTTACAGACACTGTATTGAACAGAACAACTCCAGAAAGTCACTTGCTAATGTCTATTCTCAGTTTGTGTTTTGTCAGTATATTGGTATAGAGAGGAGGATTTGTAAAACCAGCTCTGTTTTCCTGAATGTTTTCGAGGATAAGAATTCTTGTTTTTCAATTTCAAATGGATATTAAAAATCATGATAAATGTGTGCTAAAGTAATAAGAAGACTGAAAACCTTGGGTACATGTCAGAGCTTTCCAAGTTTTGTAGTCTCAATCAGAAACTAGATAATACAGTTTTCTACTTTAATTGGCATGGATGCTTCAACTCATGAGAGTTTTCATCTCTATTGATGAGACTAATTATATTGTTATTTGGCAGATGAAAATGTCAAACTGGATTCCTGTATTTCAGAACTCAGAAAATTGAGTATTTCCCATTGATAAATCTCTTATAATGTTTTCTATTTTTGTACAGGCTCTTCCTAGACTGGGAAGTTCTACATAATGCAATACACATTCACTAAGATAGCTATCTGAAGCATGTGGGAAAACTAAGAGAACAAATGAATGATAACCAATTGTCTGTCTAGACAATCCCACAGTGTTTGGCCTTGCCAGAGTGACCAGTCCCTGATGAAAACACATATGTGAGGTCCCCAGATGATATCCCACGACTGTGATAATTGTCACGTGCCTGTTTATTTTTCCCTTGAGAAACTGAAGGAGTGAAAAGAAAAAAAAAAAAGATCACAATAAACAAAAGCATACCAATAACAGGAAACTGTTGGTGAGAAATACCCTGACGTTCTTGTAAATTCACGTCACCAGATTCCCCAGGGACAAAGGTGCATGAACTGCATGGGTAAATAATTATGATTTAATACAGAGTCCTTGCTATGCTGTTTACAATAAGACAAAAAGAATTGTCTCTGGGGACACAAATAATAGAAACATATCAATATAATCAGGAAGTGATGATGCTATGTCTAGGTCAGCTACTGAAAACAATCCGTAATCTATTAAAATATTGGGTTGGCCAAAAAGTTTGTTAGAATTTTTCTGTACGATATTATGGAAAAATCCAAATGATCTTTTTGGTCAACCCCAAAGCTCCTTTGGAATTTCAAGCAGTACAAGGTGGGACCTTAAGAGGAAGAGAATCCCTCAACGCCTGGCTGATTAGAAATGGCAGAGAAAATGGGATGCTCATCTTGGAGAATTTTCTGAAAAGGTTTCTGCCTCATGACAACAGTTTGCAAGGTTTTATTCCCATAATGAAAGAGGAAATAACAGTCTCCTTTCTTTTTTAAAAGGATTTCCAATTGGAGAGTAGTGTCAACTTGTAAATATACACCCATGGTGCATGCATGTTGCGGCTAAGACAAGAAATGGATGGCCAGGCTTCAAGTGCTCAACTGTGTTCCCATGTTTAGGGCCTTTCCTCTCTTCTTCTTATTCCTCTCTTTTTATTTTATTTCTTTTTAAAATATTTATTTGTTTTTGGTTGCTCTAGTCTTCATTGCTGCATGCGGGCTTTCCCCAGGTTCAGCAAGCAGGGCCTTTTCTTCGTTGTCGAACGTAGGCTTTTCATTGTGGTGGTTTCTCTTATTGTGGAGGACAGGCTGTAGGGTATGCAGGCTTCAGCAGTTGCTGCTCTGGAGTGCAGGCTCCGTAGTTGTGGTGCTTGGGCCTAGCTTCTCCATGGCATGTAGAATCTTTCTGGGCCAGGCTTTGAACCCGTGTTCCCTGCATTGGCAGTTGGATTCTTAACCACTGGACTACCAGGGAAGCCTTAAAGGATGTTTTTCATGATAAGGGAATCATAATTTTCTTTCTTTTTTTTTTTTCAGAATCTACTTCTGAAAGATTTTT